>NW_010290367.1:0-10258 GCF_000700745.2 Antrostomus carolinensis | reverse complement strand
CATAAATGTCCTCCTATCCCCCCCCCCCCTGCCATGAGTAGAAAACCCTCCCACTAGACCAGGTTGCTCAAAAGCCTCATCCAACCTGGCCTTGAACACTTCCAGGGAGGGGACATCCACAACTTTTCTGGGCAACTTGTTCCAGTGTCTGACCACCCTCACAGGAAATAATTTCTTCATAATATCTAATCTAAACCTGCCCTCTTCCAGTTTGAAGCCATTTCCCCTTGTTATATCACTATCTGCCCTTGAAAAAGTCCCTCCCCAGCTTCCTTGTAGGCCCCTTTCAAGCACTGGAAGGCTGCTATAAAGTTTCCCCAAAGACTTCTCTTCTCCAGGCTGAACAGCCCCAACTCTTTCAGCCTGTCTTCATAGGAGAGATGCTCCAGTCCTCTCATCATCCTCGTGGCCTTTCTCTGGACTTGCTCCAATAGGTCCATGTCCTTCTTATTATGGAGGCCCAGAACTGGATTCAGTATTCCAGGTGGGGTCTCACAAGAGTGGTGTAGAGGGGGAGAATCACCTCCCTCAACCTGCTGACCATGCTTCTCTTGATGTAGCCCAGGATACAGTTGGCCTTCTGGGCTGCGAGTGCGCATTGTTGGCTCATGTTGAGTTTCTCATCCACCAGTACACCCATGTCCTCCTGACTGCTGCTCTCAATCCATTCTCTGCCCAACCTGTATTTATGTTTGGGGTTGCCCTGACCCAGGTGCAGGACCTTGCACTTGGCCTTGTTGAACTTTATGAGGTTTGCACAGGTCCACCACTCAAGCGGGTTAAGGACACTCTGCACAGCATCCCTTCCCTCTAGCATGCCAACTGAACCACACAGCTTGGTGTCATCAGCAAACTTGCTGAGGGTGCACTCAATCCCACTGTCCATGTCACCAAGAAAGATGTTAAACAATGCCAGTCCCAATATCAACCCCTGAGGGATGCCACTCATCACTGATCTCCATCTGGAGATCAAGTCATTGAACATTCCTCTTTGAGTTATACCATCCAGCCAATTCCTTATCGTCTATTCCTTATCATTAAATTCCTTATTTGGCATGACTTTGTTACTCTTAACTGAATCATATAAATCTACTAAAATTATTAAAAGTTTAATACAAACAGCTATACAAGTAGTTTTACAATTAAAAGTATCGATCTTTCATATAAAGTAGTGGATTTTGCTGTTTTAAAGTTAATATTTTGCAAAAATAAAAAAGTTTTTCTATATAAGCACATCCTCCCCTTCCTTTTGCACTCACTTTGGTGACTGCAGAGCTGTGTCTCTCACATATTCTCACTCCTCTCCAGTTGCAGAATGCCTAGGTTTTTTTTCTCTTCACCTTCTTTATTATGTTATCACAGAGGAGTTACCATTGTTACTGACTGGCTTGGTTTTGGCCAGTGACGGGTCCTTCTAGGAGCCAGCTGGCACTAGCTTTGCCAGGCATAGGGAAAGTTTCTGTCAGCTTCTCACAGAAGCCACCCCTATGCCCCACCGCAATCAAAACCTTGCCACACGAACTCCACCAACTAAACAGATACATAAGGTGTCACATGTGGGTTGGCAAGTATACTTATGCTTATCCTATAGGATCATTAGTCCTAGCTACATATTGTCTATATATTGCTACCAGAGTTTCTTTGCAAATATGAGTATCCAACAACAAAAAAATAAAATAAAAGAGCCCCAAACATAATTCCTAAGCATGTAACTAGAAAGAACAGAAAAAGAAAGACCTAAAATAGTACTGAATAATGAAGAGCATCTATAGACTTCACCCAGACACTTCATAAAGCATGAAGTGAATTTTATGAGAACTAAGCATTAGCCTCAAGGATTGCAAAGACCTTCAATTTAGATTAATTAAAAACTATAGTCCAAAATGTGGATATAAGATCAATTTAGGTACCTCCAAAGCTAGGTGAGCCATAGGATTTTTGGGTTTCTTCTGGTCTTAAATGTCCAAACTCACCTAATCCCTGAAGCAGTTGCAGCAGCTCCTCCCCAGAGTGCTGTGTTCAAATGTGCTTTGGTGGTGCAGTACTCTGCTCTTAACTCATAATCTTCAAAACTATATCAGAATCTAGTCCTACAGTAAATCCCAAGCATATCAACATATGTATTTATATACATATGAAAATATGTAAATTATAAACTTTCCATATAAGAACATCGATTTATTTTTCAACAGTATCAGCTTATCTCTGTTTACATTTATGCATCAACTCAGAATTTAAAAAGTAAATGCTGAGGATTCCCCATGGCCACAGTTCTCCTTACCTCTGTGGAAATCTGTTTCTAAAATAACTCAAATTACACAGGTCACTTGTGATAGTGACTTTTCTTAGTTAGCCTGAAGAAAAGTGCAGTATCTGAACCATGAAAAATTACGCACAGTATTCAATTTTAAAGATGTGCCAGATTAACAGAAAGTAATTGGGGTAGATTGTCAATGAGAGCAGCTGCTTATTTGCAAATGCTACAGACACCACTGCTTTTTGTTTAGAATTTCTATTAGGTACTTTCCTAACAGCTACTATAGCTTATTTTTAGCTATGTCACCCCAAGCCAGTATTCCTTACTGACCTCTGTTGTTGCTTTTTCTTGCAGCAGTTTAATGCATCAATTCTACTATGTCTACAACTACAACCCCTCTACTACTACTTTATGTAAGTAAAGCAAAAACATTAAACAACGAGAGATGGTTTAAGATGACTTTTCACTTTGTAATATTTTTCCCAGATTTGAAATCTGCACTATTCTAGTATCATGAAGTGTATCTGGGTTGAATTTTAACAGAGGTATATGACAATATTAATAATTAGAAACTTTATATTGAGTGATGTTTTGGAGGACTCCACAGGCAGCCCCTCCTCCTCCCCAAACACACATCTTGATATTATTTGCAGAACTACGTAGAAGTTATTATTCTAATATCAGTTTGCAAATAGAAGTTAGCACATGACCAAAATGATAATAAGGGACATTATACTTTCCTGAAAACTGTGTAATTTTTAGAACTTTCTCAGGAATTGCTTAGATAGTTTGCACACAGTGAACTTTCTGGCCCCAAATGATATGTCTTGAAAAAAACCCAAAACTACTCTATTTGACTACACCTTGAAGATTCTACATCCTTGACTACATCTAAGCACATGCACCGCACCATGTTGAATTTCAACATCTTTTTGGTCAAAAGAACAAAAGGATCACTTTCAGATAACTTTCCCACTTTCCTCTCTTTTGTATTGAAAACTATTTTAAACCTATCATCAAAGCAGATCCCCAAAACTCTAAATTATGACTCTTCCTTGATTCTCTCAAAGACTTTTATTTAATATAAATACATGCCAGAGGAAATACGATGTCCTGTAATATTATATCAAATATGCAATTTATGATAGCATTCCTTTACTAAAAGCGCCAATTATAATTTCACATAAAATTTAATTGAGGTCATTACACTCTTGACACAGTATTTCTAAATTCTTTCTGCTAATAAGATTTGTTATTTCAACATTTTCCACATCAATGCTTCTTTCACATCTATATACTACTTATCTGTTTATAAAGATAATAGAAATTACACCTCATTTTGTTGTATCATTGTGCTACTAATAAGAGAGCTATCTATTTAACTGCTTATCTGGGAGATGAGATTATCATTTATGTGTAAAATTGTAAATGTGATCTTCTTAAAACAATAATTTATTACAACAAAATTACATTTGTTAAAATATTAGTAAAGAAAAATAACACTAAAGCTATTAATTAATTTCTAAGATTGTTTTATTTTGTACTCATGTTTAAAATGCTCAGGAAATGTATAATCTTAAAAAAATAAAATTCTTTTTTTACATTAGGCTTACTGCATCATTGCCATGCACTTAACAAAGTTAAATATGGCTTGCCAACTCATTATGTAGGCAAACAAGGGAGATCATATTATTCACTAATAGATCTCAACTACTTGTTCCTACTTTACTCAGAAATAATATATTGGCCAGGACAACTAAAATTATTACATTGGAGGTTTCCTAAGCCTCATGGGATGCCCTACTTCATGTAAATGCATGTGGTGGAGGGTACTTTGGCTGAAGGGCATAAAGGTTTCCTTTTTCACAATAGACTTGCCTTAGGTATGTTTGCCATTGACATGCAAGTAGTCAGATATTCAAGACACAATTAATTCTGTTTTCAGTACTTCAGATATTGAATACATTTGGGAAGGTCATTTCTGAAGTTTAGTATAAACACAGCTCTGGACCGAAAAAAAATAAAAAATACTTCTACCTTCAATCAAACTAATCTAAATATATTCATTCATATTGTATTATTATGTATTTAAACCTCAGGGAAATTAAAATAGGAGTTATTTTTGTCTATTAATTTATATTTATTTTATTAATAATAGGAATTTTTAAAAGGACAGGAAGGAAAAATTTGCTCTTAGTAAATAACATCCTGTCTTGTACAGTTCCTGTATGGTGAGCAAGTCAGACCTTAGTGTACACACAACTAGTGGAAACCACTGCTTTAGTGTAAAAAGAAATTGGAGATAACTGTTTGAGCAGTGATTCATGTTGCATAGCTAAGTACTTCCACTTCCAACACAGAACAAAGTGCTGCTACTGTTACACCCTGCATGATAAAAGAGGCAGTGGGTCTCCTCCAGTACATGTTCACTTCAGTTAAGTTCAGTTGTGCCCCTTATAAAACTAGGACAGTGCAGGTGTTTCTTCAATACAGGCCAACATAATTTTATCCTCATGATGGTGATAACTGAGTGAACAAAAGAATTGGGTCTTAAGTGGAGCAAGTGCAGTATATGATTAAAATTAACATAACTTTTGAAAGTTGCACTTACCTATAATTAAGATTTTAGTAGGCAAATAGCAGCTTGTGACCCAATATTCTCTATTTGTCACTTTCCCAATTTCTGTTAAAACACAACCATTTCTGCTAGAACAGAGCAGACACTGAGAATATTCTGTCCTGACAGGGCCCCACAAAGCAGGATCGAAGTACAGAAGGGTAGTGTGCTATCTTGCAAGTCACCCAGTTTAGGCTGGATTAGTTTATTCCCTGGTTGGATATCGCCCAAAAACACCACTGGCAATGTAAAGTGCCAAACAACCAGAAACATTTATGTGAAGTACAAAATAAATGCACTGACTCATGATAAGCAAAATAACTATATCAGGACCCGTTTCATTTGTATAGTACTCTCTCTTGAAAACTATACTCTAAGCTGACTTACTAGATTTAAGGCTCCTCCTTCTATACGCCAACGATACCACTCTGCCTCTTTTGAGAATGAGTTCTATAAAAAAGAAAAAAAAAAGAGGAAAATAAAAGTGAAGATGATGAGCATGTTTATTTAAAACATACCTCATTGCCTTGAAGTTATGCAGTTAGTCAAAACAGATAAGGCACTTGTCTTTGAAGGCACTATACATGCCAGATGAGAGAAGCGAATGCACTAAGGATGTTTTGCTGCATCATGTGACTTGTTTTTTAATACCTTTCTGTTTTTGTCAGCTATGCTCCTGTTTCCACTTGCTTTCCTTTTTCAGCTTCTACCCCCACCATAACATGGCATTAGGATTGTGTGAATCACTTCTACAGAACTTTGAGCCCACCCATACTTAACTGGAGAACAGAAGCTAGTGGAGGAGGAAGGGCATGTGTTATTCCATAAAACTAGGGAAGAAGCCTAAAGACCTAGCTAAGAAAGAAAGGATTTAGTAAATAATCCTTTAGGAACACTTTCAGACACTGTACTCTGCTTGTAGTGGCAACAGAGTAATAAACATTGTATAATTATTGCAGGACAAATTTAAAGCTTCTCCTTCAACATATCAGTATCGCACAATGCTTTCAGAAGTCTTCTCTTAGATTTTGCATTCAGGTTCACCACAGAATTTTATTTTTTTTTTTAAATATATGTTTCTTGAAAGTGTACATATTTGTATACCAAGCCTTTAAAAGGAGAATGTATTAATGTATAACTTAACAATTCATATTCAGAATATCACACATTTAAATATTGGATATTTTTATTCAATGCTGTCACTCTTTTTCTGTACGCTGACCTGTATGTGTTTTTTTGCAGTTATTTCTGTTGTCATATTAACAGTGAAATTCCTGGCTAAATTACAAGCAAAGAATCTTTTTAAGAAAGAAGAGGAAACATGCCACCAGTTCAGTTTTCAAATAATGGTACTTAGGTATCATCACCATCTAAGGCTAGTACACCAGCCTTAGGAACAATGGCATATTTGGGGAAAGGAGGTGGAAACCTTGGAGTAGATATAAAGCATGGTGGCTCTTGGCTGCAGATTTATTTCCTTCACTCAAAGTCAGTAACTTAAAGTAATTTCTTTGGTAGACTCAAATTGATTATGAGGATTCTACCATGCTTTTGATAGGAAACCTGAAATATTACTTCAAAAATAAATGATAAAGAAAGATTGG
Source organism: Antrostomus carolinensis (assembly GCF_000700745.2). Taxonomy (NCBI): domain Eukaryota; kingdom Metazoa; phylum Chordata; class Aves; order Caprimulgiformes; family Caprimulgidae; genus Antrostomus; species Antrostomus carolinensis. The sequence continues at coordinate 3,780 of NW_010290367.1, read as the reverse complement.
AAGAAAAAAAAAGACATATTCTGCTGCCTTAATGGCTTCATATACTTATTGCTATCAGTAGCACACATATACTCTCAGAAAAGTGAAATAACTACTTTAAAACACACCGAGTCTTCCTGGGAAGCAGTTGTATACTAAACACACTTTTAAAAGACTAAGGATCAAAGAAATGTTGTTACATTCTTTTTTTACTGCAACTAACATAATTGCAACTGCCTACCTTTAGTGTTTGCATAGAAAAGATTCCAGGAATTAAAGAATTATAGCTGTATGTCATTTTTTACCTCTGTATTTATAATTTTGGTGTAATATTTTATCCTTCTCTCTTTAATAGTTTTATATTCTCTTGTTTTCTTATGCTGGTCTTAAAAATATGTGTTCACCGAGAATAAAGTAGATTTGGTATTTGTTTCATGGTTTACTCCTTCTTAGAAAGTAAGCTTTCATCCTGAGTGAAAGAATATATATGAACAGAAAACTGAGAACTGTTTTCAGCCACATTCTGTTACTTCTTTACATAATTATGCTGGTAGTAGTCCCACAAAGTGTGCCTGCATGGCATTATTTCAAAACTGGGGTTATAAATTATCTAGCAAGATTAAATTTTGAATTGTTAAAATCTTCAGTAATAGTAGTATTTGTTGTCCATATGTTAAATTTTCCAGAGAAACCATTATATCTTATTTATCATCTATTTATCTATCTATATTTCATATGAATCTAAAATATTTACATAAGGATTACTGCACTTTTAAAAACTGTTTGTTACTTTTTCTCCATTCAGTGACTGAATTAATCTGAACAGATAATTGTGTACCTTTTTATACTATTTTATAGAAGGACAGAAAAATAATGGGAGAGTTTACTATTTTGCACGCTAATACTTTCATTCATAAGGAAACACAGTACAGAAATTTATGCAGTTACAGTGAAAATCCCTTTGCCAAATACCATTTAAACAACCATAGCTTTTTTTGATATAGAGATTTTCTAGGAGGATAGGATTTCATTCCTACGAATAAACAAAAAATAATCCTTTCTCTGTGAAAGGGGGTGTATTGATCCATAGCAGTCAAACAGTGAGGATCACATAGATGTGCACATGAAACAGCTGCTCAGATGTGAGTGAATTTATGAAAAAACAATTTTTGCTACTATTTAACTAGATCTAGCTTTGGTAAAAATAACAACTGTATTTTGAAACTGTGAACAGTCCCCTAAATAATCTATTGACTTTCAGAAGTATTACACAGTGAAGAAAAAATATCTCATCATATGTGAACTGTATGAACTTGATCAAGCATATCCTAATTGATAATGACAGAAACGTGCATGATCTGTTGGGTATGGAATATAAAACCTATGTTCACTTCAGCTACTCTGTGAAGCCTCATAAAATTTTGAGAGAGTTACACTAAGCTAATAATATATTGCTGCATCAATTGAGACAAAAAATACCCATAAATATGCTCTTTTTGCATGCTCTAAAGTCTCCTGAAGGGAGTGGAGGGCAAGAGAAGCAGGAGAACCAGATTTTTTTTCAGTGTAGTGTGAGTAATGAGGTCAGAAAGGCTTTGTGCAAACACCAGTACTCGCTTTCTGAGGAGGCAGCTTACAAACTGTGAATATCAAAAATTAATAATGTTTAAGTGTCATAAACTAGTGTTTTTAATAACTAATTTAGAAAAAGGACACCTGAATATAAGAATTTGCGTTACTCCATTATGTGATTTTATAAACATGCCTCAATATTGTATTCAGTTTTGCTATTAGAGGGATATGAGGAACAACTTGGTGAGGAAGATGACAATATATCTCTGCTAGATTGCCAAATAGACTGAAGCCCAAATGTATTCATGCATGGAAGGTATTATTTTAATACAGGATATAACAAAGCAATGAAGTATATAATCTATGTATCAAAATAGATATTTTTCAACTAGCTGAATGTACAACTCCATTTTGTTGAAAAGTACTTTCATGCTATTAAATATATATTTGTTTTTATATTAATTTAATAACAGCAAATATATTTGAAACACACTAAAATTTTACAAACTCAATTACTCCAATTATTTTATAAAATCATAAATATTCACTGAAGTTGAGAGGTTCATCTCATAATTATTCTCTCAGAGAAGCAAGTAAAAACATGCAAGATAAATGACTTGCCTATGGGTACCCATTCCTTGGTGGACAAGTCCTTTAGTTGAAAAATCCCTATCTATCCCTGGTGTTCAAACCGCTAACATCTGCTTCATTCGCAAACTGTAAGTCAACGGCAGTCAGGTAGTATTTGGCGTAATCATAGAATTTCATCCTAAAACATAGTGTTCAGAAGTGTCCTGGTTTTTAGCTGGAACAGAGCTGAGTTTCCTTTTAATAGCTGTATTTTGATAGAATAGTGCTTTGTTTTGATTTCAGCCTGGGATTTGTTATGGGAGAAACACTGATAACATACCAGTGTTTTAATTTTTGTCACTGGAAGTGAAGGACTGCGCGTTTTTTTTAATCTATAAGCGCAAGATCTAAGGATGTGCGGAATATTTAAATCAATAAGCTAAATTCGCATCTGGATATGACAATGGGATATTAATATAAGTATTATTTTAAGTTTTATTTTATTTCAATTATTAAATTGTTCTTTTCTCAACCTACTAGTCTCCTTACATTTGCCCCCAATTCTCTCCCTTATCTGCTGTGGGTGGTGAGTGAGCAAATGGCTGTGTTTGACTGCCAGCCAAGTGCTAGTCAAGTGCTAGCCATCACAAAAAGAAAAGGGACTTACCTGCCCTTAACTTTCTCCAAATTATATACTATCAAACAGTACTGCTAAGAGTGATTGTGTAGATAAAATCTTCATGACAGTGTGACTGACCCTATTCTGTTGTCTAGACCTCCTATTTTCTAAAACCCACATAAGTTTCAGACACAATTATCAAACCTGTATTCTTCACTTGTCTTTATTCTTTCTCCCAGGAATCTGGGATACAATTCTGACCTCCCAGCCATGGTTACTCTTCCTCCAACTCCTATTTCCAGGAAACTGTGCTTTAGTGTATTCTGTCATCTCCAGCACACAATCAAGGCACAGTGAATTAGCATTGGCCAGCTGCTGAAGGTTGTCCATGTCCCTCAGCTCGAAGCTGGGACTCCTCTTCCAGAACTTTACATCCAGTATTGTACAGCTGCCAGGACTGATTACAACGTTGGAACAGTTCTTGTGTGGCAAAATGTAGCAGGCTGATGGTGATCATGATATCACAGCAATTCTGGCTTAAACCAGTCTGCTGGTCCCACAGCTGAGACACACGGATAGCAAGTGGCTCCTCACATTCTGTACCTTGTTGCCTAAAAATTAAGCCAGGACGTTATTCTGTGCAGGTCAGATAAGCCTCATGAATTACCAGGTGATTTTAGGCTGATCCTGTGCAAAGCAAACCACATGCTGCCTGTTCTGACAGCCTAGCTTCAGCCTGAAACCCTCTCATAAATATCAGCCAGCATGTCCAGGATCAGCTCCTTGTATTTCTCCATTATGGGAGAGGTCAGCTGCTGGTGGGAGCCTGCTGCTGGCTGCTCTCCAGTGGAGCAGCTGCTGTCAAAGATGTTTTAGCAAAGAGGTATCCAAGGACAAGATAGGGCTGTGCCCTGTTCTCAGCCATGCTTGTGAGTCCTTTGGACACTTAGCTAAGAGAAGGATAAAACTGAAGCTTCAGACTCATCTTTCTGGAAAATTTTGTATTACACTACCACTGAAGTAAACCAAACACCTACACA
>NW_010290366.1:0-445 GCF_000700745.2 Antrostomus carolinensis | reverse complement strand
TTTGCTTTCTTCCAGTCCTCAAGCACCTCTCTCGTTTCCCACAACTCAGCAAAGATGATGGAGAGTGGTCCAGCAATGATTTCAGCCAGCTCCTTCAACACTAGCGGGTGCATCCCATCTGGGCCCATAGATTTATGGATGTCCAGATTGCTTAATTGGTCACTAAGGTAAACTTCTCTATTGTCCTGACTTCCTCTGGGGCTTCAGGGGTACAGGGCTCCTCAGGACAGCTTCCAGCTGAGTAGACAGAGACAGGCATTCAGTGTGGAAAGAAGAAAATGGGCAGATAACTATAGAGCAATGAACTAAATAATTGCTGGGGTTTCTTTTTTTAATACTTCTATAATTTGAGAACAAAAAACAACTGAGGGGGGGGTTGTAGAGAGAAAAAAAAAGCTGTTTCTAGCACTTCTGTCGGGGGTAAATTTTTGTCACTCAGCAGGTA
>NW_010290365.1:3873-9054 GCF_000700745.2 Antrostomus carolinensis | reverse complement strand
CCAATCCAGGCCATTCTGGGATTCTGAGGCTCTGTGCTGGAGTCAGGGGATGCTGAAGGTCCTGCACCAGGTGGGACTCCTGATAGTTGAGCAATGGAGACTAGAAAAAACCCGTGCAGCAGCAAGTTACAGTCTCAGTTGTCTTGTTCACCAATGTTTATTTTTATAGTTTAAACTAAAATGTAACTTGGAATCAAAAGGTTTGGAAAAACAAGGTGTGTTTTCCAGCTGTCACTAAGGGAGCTGGGGGGTCTCACCTGTGGTGCTCACAGCCAGAACGTGTTCTGATGAATGAAGAAAAGGCACCAAGCACGTGAAATCAAAACATCCATCTGAAACCCTGTTTATTTAAAATGTGCTTTTTATCACAGCACTGAGGAAGGAGAAAGTGCTTGTGTTTAACTGTACAACCAAAATATTTACGTAACTGCAGAACTTCCCCTGCTTGGCTGGCTGTGTCTGGCTCTGAAAGCTTGTCAGGAGGTTTCCTGCAGATGTGGACATCTTCCTACAGCCCAGAGCGGTGGCAGGAGCAGCTCTTTGCAGCACACACGCTGCTGGGCAGAGGGAGCTCCGTCATCTGGCTTCTGACTTCAAGCAGGAGCAACTTGACCTCATGCTCCCAGCATCTCTCCTTGTCACTGGGGACACAGGTGCTGGGGGAAAACCTAGAGCAACCCAGAGCAGGTTGCACAGGACTCCATCCAGGTGGGGTTTGAACATCTCCAGAGGGTGTGGAGTCTCCATCTCTGGAGATGTTCCAAACCCCCCTGGACACTTTCCTGTGCAACCTGGTGTAGGTGGCAGGGGGGTTGGACTGGATGATCTCCTGAGGTCCCTTCCAAACCCCACCATGCTGTGATCCTGTGTACAAGGTACAAATCAGACATGGCAATCAGGTTCTGGGTCTTAATTACCAATGGGGTGATGGGGGTTGTGCTCAGTCATTGAGAAAAGAGCCACAGAAAAGGCACAAGCCAGGATGTGGTAGGTGGCCTCAGGAATCAAAGGTTAAGTGAAAGTAGTCCAGCTTAAAAAACATGAGAGCTGGTGAGGAAACGATGAGTCTCCTGGTTTGGCAGGAGGAGGAGGAATGCTTCTTGCTTTTGAACTCTTGGAGCTGGTAACAGGAGTTTTCATTACGTCTCTACAAGCTCTTGACATGAGCTGAGATTGTTTATTTGCTGCTGGGTCCAGAACAAAAAGGGAATTATGTTCTGAATAATACTGAATTATAATAAAATAACAATATAAATATTATAATAAACTAATAATTATAAATAAAACCAAATCATGTTTAACTTGCTGCTATTGCTGGAACCAAACCATGGTGTGACTCTGATCAGAACACCTTTCTCTGACCTCCAGCAGTTCCATGTCTACTCCCTTTGCATAACCAGTGAAGAATTTTTTCTGCCCAGTTGAGTTACCGTGTCAGTGTCAAACAGATTTTATTACTTGTAAGACCAGTTTGATGCAGGGACCATAACTCTCTTGCAGTAATCAAGGATGAAACTCCTTTTATAGCACTTAACGCCGAGCTCTTTGTGTTGGTGGTGACAGCTGCGTGGAGGAATCTGGGATTTATTTACTTCTCAGTGACCATTGTGTATTGTAACCGGGGCAGCCTGCGGACCCGGCGTGTTTGCAATCAGCTAACACTAACAAATCCAATCCCACCACTTCTGGGCTTCTTAGTGAGCCATCAGGCTCCCAACCTCCCCGCTGGAGCAGATGGCTGGGAGGTGTTGAAGGGGGACACTTTGGGGTTGCACGTCGCTCTCTGGTGTCAGCTCTTCCCGCTGTGTTTGATGGATGTGTGAGAACAGCACGAGGTGGGGGATGTACTTTATAATGGTGATTACTTGTGGAGGTTTGTCTCTTCCCTGTGTCTCCAAAGGAGTAGTGAAATAAAACTGTGAATGATGTTGTGGTTTAACCCACCCAGCAGCTGAACACCACGCAGCTGCTCGCTCACACCCCGCCCAGGGGTGTGATAGGGGAGAGAATTGGGGGGCAAAGGTGAGGACACTCGTAGGGTGAGAGAAGAACCATTTAATCATGGGAATAAAATAAAATTTTAAATAGTAATGACAATAATAATGGTGATTATAATAATAATAGAATATACAAATGAGGGATGCCCAGTGCAATTGCTCACCACCCACCAACCAATGCCCAGCCCATTCCCAGCCAGTGATCCCAGAGGAGTGAAAATCCCAAAACCACAATCCTGGAAGAGAGAGAGTGAGAGAGAGTGTTCTGCTCAACCCTCATTAACACACTGGACAGGATATGATATGATATGATATGATATGATATGATATGATATGATATGATATATGGTATGGAATACCCCATTGGCAGAGCCAAACACCAGTTTGGATCTTGTAATCTCCCTATGCAGCTTCTTCTGCACCTGCAGACCAACAAAACATGGGAAGCTGGAGAGTCCTTGATTTCCCAGCAAGAGCTAAAAACATCATTACGTTATCAACATTCTTCTCATACCAGATCCCCACTGAAACCAAACCCCAGCTATTCCAGCCACAAAAAAAGGGAGGGAATCAGCTCTGTCCCAGCAGGAACCAGGACAAGGGGAATGTATTATCTGCAGCGTGGGGCGGCAGAGCCAGCTCCACCAGCCACGCTTCATGGAATCATGGAACCACAGACTGGTTTGGGTGGGAAGGGACCTCTCAAGGACATTCAGTCCAACCGCCCAGCAGTGAGCTGCTCACTGTGACAGGACAAGAGGAAATGGGCTCCAGTTGTGGCCAGGGCAGTTGAGATGGGATGTGAGGAAGAATTTCTTTGCTGAAAGGGTTCTGAGGCATTGGAAGGGGTTGCCCAGGGCAGTGGTGGAGTCCCCATCCCTGGAGGGATTGAAGAGTCGTGTAGACACAGTGCTGAGGGACATGGGTTAGTCATAGGGGACTGGTCAGTGTTGGGTTCATGGTTGGACTCCATGAGCTTAAAGGGCTTTTCCAATCCAGGCAATTCTGGGATTCTGGGATCCCTGGCAGATCCCTGCAGGCAGACGGGGCGCAGGAGGGACCCAGCCCTGGCTGCCCCAGCACCTTTCCCTGTTCATAGTCCATCCAGATCCCTAAACTGGGAGAAAATGTTGTTTCTTCTTTCCAGACTCAATGGTGGAAAGCAAGAAGCTCATTCTCAGCACAACTTGCAGAAAATATATTAAATATCGACAGTAATGAGCTCAGCCTGGCTCAGCAATATTGATATTAACTCCATTAGGTGGAATTTCAGAGGAAACAATGTTTCACTTAATGCCCCTAATGAATGAGGAGGAAGGTAGTGGAGCTCTCCTCCTCCCTTCAAAAAGCACAGATCAGAAAACTAATGGTATTTCAGGCTCTGAAGAGAGATGCCCTTTCAGGTGGTGGGTGCGACTGCCCTCGTGGTGCACCTGAGAGGGACTGTGCCGAGCAGAGGAGACGTGTCCACCCACATCACATGCAGCAGCTGTTCATGGATGGATGAAGAAATGGAAAAAGGAACATCAGGGGAAAATGGGAGTAAGGCCCATAGCTCCGTGCACAGCCTGATCCTACCTGGCTGAAAGCCCCCGTGGTTGGACAACCATCAGCCATGGTCGGACATGCATCAGCTGTGTTTGGACATCCACCAGCCATGGTTGGACAACCACCAGCCTTGGCTGGACATGCATCAGCTGTGGTTGGACAACCAACAGCCATAGTTGGACATCCACCAGCCATGGTTGGACGTGCATCAGCCGTGGCTGGACATGCATCAGCTGTGGTTGGACAACCATCAGCCGTGGATGGACAACCATTAGCCATGGCTGAACATCCATCAGCCATGGTTGGACATCCATCAGCTGTTGTTGGACATGCATCAGCTGTGGTTGGACATCCACCAGCCATGGTTGCAATGGCCCAGGGAGCTCTGGGGCTGGGCTGTGCAGGGGATGAGCTCAGGCTGAAGGAAATCTTTAGATCTTCTGGCATCTTGATTTGTCCTCCCATGACGGTTGTTTTTCTCCTCCTTTTGGCTTCTCTCCTTCCTCCCAATGAAGGTCTAGCAGATGGAGCACAGGGGTTAGGGGAAGCAGTGGAGGGCACTCACCCCAGCAGCAGGCAGAAGCCCATGGTGATGGCATCCCCACAATGGCCCAACCGACCCATCAGCTGGATTAGGAGCTGCCTGCCACCCCTCAAAGTGCTTCTCTTGGGACAACCCTTGTGCAGGGGGAAGCTCCACAAGTGGGACCTCCTTCTACAGAGGGTCCATCTCCAGGGGCTCCATCTCCAGAGGCTCCTTCCCTTCTCCCAGCCCATTCTCCCCGTGACCTCCCAGCCATCTCCACTGCACCACAGCCGTGGCACTTGAGGTCCCAGCACTGGATTTGATTGTTTGGTTGCTTCTTTATTTGCTAATTAGTGGATTTCATTAATTCCTTGGCACTTTTCAGAGGGAAAACTTCTTAATTGCAGTGGGGAGAACCATCTTTTGGGGTTTTTCCAGGCTAATGGAGATCTGTGGTTGGAATAAAGATATTTAATCCCACAAATAAACATGTATGACCATAACTAATGAGGACATCATTCCATCCTGGTTAATGTCATCATCTCCTAACAGTGAAAACAAGATGCTCCTGCTCCCTTGCACTGATTTTTCTATAAGTTTATGACTTAACTCTACTTCTCTGCATCTCTGCTGCATCAGAAACACTACATGGTAATTAATACAGATTTTAATTGCCACGGACAGTTGGCATGAGCTGCGTGTGACCACGACAGCGAGACGGAGATCCTGTGGTTTGGCAGCAAGCGGGTGTGTGGTGAAGCTGGCAGGCTGGAGTCGGGAGGATTACTTGAGTTTTTAGCATAAAAACTGTGTGGAAGTTCAAAGTTGTTAAAAGCAAAGTGATGGTGGACAGGAGTGATGCTCATCATCAGCCAAGTGGTCACCTCTCAACAGCTTCTGCCCCTGCAGCTGGAAGCAGAAGAGGACGAAGGGGAGAGAGCAGGGACCCGGCGGGACGAGCATGGCAGCAGAATTGGGATGATATATGGCTCCCTTCACGATGGGATAATCTGTTTATCGTGGCTTTGTTGCTATAGCAGCAAGATTTTATTCCAGAGATGTTGACTGCGGGAAGGAATTTCAGATGCTGGATGAGAGAAAAGGTTTGCG
>NW_010290365.1:0-3559 GCF_000700745.2 Antrostomus carolinensis | reverse complement strand
GAAACCGCAATCCCGGGAGAGCCAGAGCCCGAGCCAAAGCCAGAGAGAGCAAGAGAGGAAGAGCCCCTCATGGATCTCCTGCCCATGGGGGACAGGAGATGGAACAGCCCCTTGGCAGAGCCCAATGCCCATGGAGCTGAGTCAGTTCAATATTCCTCACCCCTGACCTGGCACCTGCAGACCAGCAAAACACAAAGTCCTGTGACTTCCAGTGACATCTGAAAACATTGGTGTGTTATTAATGTTCTTCTCCTACCAAATCCCAGCTGAACCCAACCCCCAGAGCTGTTCCGGCTGCTGAACAGAACCAGCTCTGGACCAGCTCACACCAGGACAGGGTGCCCGAACATGAGGAGAGCAGCAGTACAGAAGAGGTGTGTTTCTACTCTGGCTCTGGATCCTCCTGCAGCACGCGGGACCCCAGAGATGCACCCAGGATGCCACCACAATTGCTGGGGTTTTTCAGAGCCTGTCCCGTCAGAGCTGGACAGCAGGACCAGCCAGTTCTGCACCAGCCCCACGAGCTGGAGGTGCTGGGGGTGCTGGAGGTTTGGGAACCGACAGGGAGGAGCAGAGGGAACTGACAGAGCCCAGCCCCTCGCGGCAGAAATTCCTTTGGGCAGGTGGGCTTTAGGGTAATATCAACAAGGTGCCCACTCAGCGCTTCCCTGGGAGAACTTGGTCGTGTTTAATTTAAGTTACTTTGGGGAAAAGAAAAGGACATTTCCCCTCCCCTCCCTTCCCTCACCGGTGCAGTTTGATCCGAGTTGCTCTGTGTTCCGTGTTGGTGCAGCTCCAGCTCACGCCGGTGTTCAGGTTACTGACCCGGCTGGAGATCTCCTGTATCCTCCTCTTCCCGTGCATCTGCACAAACAGGAGCAGTTTTGCTGATGGAATACGTGGAAAAACCATTTTTAGGTGACTTTGGTTCCTCCAGCTTCTCTTTCAGGTCACATACAATGGAGGTTTTTCTGTTTGCTTTGTGCTGAGTAATTTTTTTTGATGCAACTAAGAGTGGGGTTCTTCCTTCGCTGGATATTTTTCTTTGTCCCATCAGCCTTTTTCAAAATTGACTTCTGCAGATACGAAGGGAATTGCCAAGATCACCCCTAGACTACAGCAGTAACACTGAGCTTGTGGTGCTACAGTGTCACTGTTCCTCTTATTTATAAGCAGATTATAAAGAGTTATTAAGCAGCTGCTCATTAGAAGGTGGGACACAGCCACAGCCCCATCAATCAGCCGTACGTCTGTAAACATCCTTGTCTTACACACAAATAACCAACTAGTTAATTAACTACTAATTCTTTATGGACTTGTTGATTGGTCTGTGGTCCTGAAGACCAGCAATAACTTTAACAGAGAAGTCTCAGAGTCAAACCTTTATTTTACTGCCACTTTCCTGGGGTTCCCAGTGCTGACACCACACGGAGCTGGAGTCTGTGATGCTCCAGTGCTCAGCGGAGGGGCTGCAACCAGTAAGTGGAGGGGCTGCAGTATTTCAGTCTTGCTTTGCAGCTAACTAATTAATTTACAGCTAATTAGCTCTTGGTGGGAAGCTCTGGTACCAGCAGCTTTGGATGTCTCTGTAAGTGTCAGACACAGGGACATGTTCCCTGTGTCCAGGCTGGTGCCCTGGGCTGGGTTGGGTTGGGGGAACCCAGGATTCCTTAAAGGAAAAGTTTAAATAAACATGATGAGATCATTGAATCCCAGAACCCCAGACTGGTTTGGGTTGGGAGGGACCTTAAAGCTCATCCAGTCCCAACCCCCCTGCCAGCAGCAGAGACACCTTCCACTAGACCAGGTTGCTCAAAGCCTCATCCAACCTGGCCGAGAACACTTCCAGGGAGGAGCAGCCACAGCTTCTCTGCCCAACCTGGGACACTGTCTCACCACCCTCACACCAAAGAATTTCTTCCTCACATCTCATCTCCATCTCCCCTCTGCCACTTTCAAGCCATCACCCCTTGTTCTGTCACTCCCTGCCCTTGGCCAAAGTCCCTCCTCACCCTTCCTGTAGGCTCCTCATGGGCTTCTGTGAATCTCTTGACCGTTGGGAGTCAAAGCAACAACTTCCTCAATTGTTTTACATAAATGAGAAAGAAAGAGATTTACATGCTGCAATGGAAACGCTCTGAGGAGCTGCTGAGCAACCTGGTCTGGTTGAAGACGTCCCTGCTCACTGCAGGAGGTTGGACTAGGTGGCCCTGAAAGGTCCCATCCAACCCAAACTGGTCTGTGATTCTATGAAATGTGATTTTCTGGGAAGGATGTTTTCCTGCTGGGATGCTGCTGTGACAAACCCCACGTGTGTCCCTGAGGTCAGAGCGAACAAAGCTCTGGTTTTAGTGGAGAGAAGGGATAGAAAAAGAGGAAATGGGCTCCAGTTGCCCCAGGGGAGGTTCAGATTGGATCTGAGGAAAAACTCCTTCACCCCAAGGGCAGTCAGGCATTGGAACAGGCTGCCCAGGGAGGTGGTGGAGTCACCTTCCCTGGTGGGATTGAACAGATGGGCAGACGAGGTGCTCAGGGACATGGGTTAGAGGTGGGATTGGCAGTGTTGGGTTTGTGGTTGGACTCGATGATCTTAAAGGGCTTTTCCAACCACTACGATCCTGTGACTCTGTGGACGGGCTGGAGCACGGTGGGGCAGGATCCTGGACGGCACCGTGGGTATCACCACGTGCAGGAACACGTTTGTCCGGGGCAGAGGATGGGAGGATCCCGCTGCCGAGCATCTGAGTCTGTGGGGCAGCAGATCCAACGGGAGCGGCCAGGCGCTGGGGTGGAGTGAAGGTCTTGTCAGACCTTGTTTGGAAACAAAGGAGATGTTGGCATGACAGCCCCGATAGAGGAAATCCATAGGAATCCAGCTGTCTAGACAGCCCCCCCCACACTTAATCCTCACGGAGCAGCGTGTTTATCCCACACCTTCCCTTTAGTTGCCGTGTTGGAAATCCTTCTTGTTTCCAACACAAACCCTTATTTTCAAATGATTGTTCGAAGCTGGAAAACCAGTGGTGGGAGAAGGAGGGTCAGATGGAAGGAAGAGAGCGGCGTTCTTGGCGCGTTTCAGACGGAGTGCGTGCTAACTTTTGTTTAAGGCCACATATATATGTTCCCAGAGCCATTCATCTTCTTTTGAGGAGCAATAATGTATATTTATTGCCCGTCTGCTTGTCTCCACGTACTCCATCCAGCTCAGATGACGCAGTGACATTCGTTCTGGCCCGTGCCCCAAACCTGGTGTGAGGCGCTGAAGATCTCCCCGTCCCACAGCTGCCGAAGCAAAGTCGTCCTTTACAATTTGCCTTTGTGCCTGATCCCGGGGGGAAAGATCAGGAATTGAGGTTTGTGGGCATCACCTCGCTCAGGATCTTCCAGATCCAGCTGGAATCATGGAATGAGCAGCCGAAGTGCTGCTCTCCCACCCACCAAGGTCCTGCTGGAACCCCAGGGACCTGCCCAGGCTCCCTGGCAATGGTGTGGGGAAGGGGCAGCGCCCTGGGAAGGGGCACCCAGAGCTGTGGTGGGGAGTGGGGTGGGAAATGCTGCT
>NW_010290364.1:129850-130400 GCF_000700745.2 Antrostomus carolinensis | reverse complement strand
TTCCAACCCAAACCACTCTATGATTCTATAAATAATGTGCTAGCATAGAACCAAGATAAATCTAGTAATATTGACAGGCATTGCAACTGTAAATGTGTAGTATATGAATATATATACTATAGTTTGCTACTTCAATAAAAATCAAGTGTTCAGGAGTTACACAATCCTAGAATTAAAATCTTACCTTTTTTATGATGTTCTCATAGTCTTTGGAGCTGCCCGATGTTAAGGGATATAGAAAAGATCAACAAAAATGCCCACCACAGAATTGTCTGAATCCAGAGGACAGTTTTAAGTGGGCATGGGCCTGTGTGACCATTTTCCTGAAGTGCAGGAGTGCTGCCTTTTCCCTTATCTGCTGCTCACTGTCACTCTGTGTCCCAGCCAGGTCGATCATCCTTATTTAACCTGTTCCTCTTCCTGATTGAATGGAGCTTCGTATTGGGAGGTGGTAAGCAGCACCAGTCAAAGTGCTTCCACCTCCCTTACCGCAGCATGTGCTAGCCATGCTGAACCTAATTTAAGAGCTGTGAAGTCATAAGGAAACTGA
>NW_010290364.1:36482-129840 GCF_000700745.2 Antrostomus carolinensis | reverse complement strand
CCATGTCTTTTGATGGTTTTTGCCCATTCAAGGCAGCATTGTATAAATACTAAAATAGTTGAGGGGGGCAGCAGGCTGTGCCTTTAGACTTCTTTCTTTCACCTTTGTTCTTGAGCAGCTCCTGTCTTTTAAATTTATTTTCAGTTCCTTGATGCTTACTCTACTACTTGCTACTCCTCTTCATTAAACTCTGAAATGATTTGATATCTCCCTTCTCTTCTCTGTACCCTTCTCTTCTGTGTACCCATCATCCTAACCTTTAATTGCCCTTTCTCATGTGAATAAGTGGCAATGACGCTGTACCAGGCTGCCACAGCTCTTTGATTCCTTTGGTTCTTTGTCTCTACATAGCAAATTCAATGCCAATCCAGGTCCCTCTTCAGTGTCCTCTCTATCACTCATCTCCTTCACTAGCTTCAGATCACAACTTGCTTTTCCTGCTTCTCCCACTGTCTCCTCTGAGATTCAAGTTTCAGTGGTAGACTCTGTTTCCCTCTCCCAGTCTCCTTCCTTTTTTCTCATTTTCTTCTCAGGGCAGACTTAGCATTTTTTCTGTTTTCTGTTCCTTTGCGCTGAAGTTTCTCCTTCTTAGCTGTCTCCTCTGGAATTACCAAGTACCTGAGAGTGAAGCCTCGCTGCTGTTGCTTCATGACCTGCTGCAGACCGGAGCTATACCGGCGCAGCAAGTATTATTCAGCAGCTTCAGGGAACGTATACTGATCACAGAATTGCAGAATGTTAGGGATTGGAAGGGACCTCAAAAGATCATCTAGTCCAATCTCCCTGCCAGAGCAGGATTAAAACTTTTTGCATTTTAGCAGAGCAATCTGCTGAAGTCTTTACTGGAAGTTCATAAGCTGTGTTGCTTATTTGTTGGGCAAATTTTGCCAAAGATGATAAAGTATGCCCCTGAGGCACCCTTCATTTTTTCTTTCTCTTCTTGATCACTCCAGCTCATACTTCCCTGTCAGTTTAAGATGCTACAAATCTTCATTGAGGAGGCTGCACTATTTTAATGTGGACAAGAAACAGGCATTAGGACAGTTCCTCAGTGGAAAAATCAAGCTTCAGGTTAAAGTCTGTCAAAACCTCTGAATAAACAGCTAGAAACAAGGTCTTATAAATGGAAAAATTGGAGCAGTTCCAGCTTAAGTTAACTGCTTAAACCCATGTAGTCTGGTGCCGCTAGCCCAAACAGTGTTCCCATTGCCCACTTGCTTATTTGTCCCCTGCACTGTCCTTTACTGAGTGCCAGTAGGAGTATGTGGGTTCTGCGTGGGGAAATGAGTTGGAATCATGATCTGAATGACAGCTTGCTTGGGGGGAAGGTGTGAGGGAAGAGCGCACTTGGCTGGACTACCTTTTCGGTCTGGGTTACCTCTTGGCTTCTGTCTGCACAGGAGACAAGGACTTGTGAGAGGGCAGGAATAAGCAGCTGGGAGCAGAGAGAGTAGAGGTGGGCAGGTTTTTTTGGTGGTAGTCTAGGACATTTGTTGATCAATAACTTCAGATCACAGTGGTACTGTTAACTCAGCTGCGAGGGCCTATTTTCTTTTCCCTTTGCAGTGTCCTATGGCAAAATAGCCTTAGAGCAGAAAATGCCTTGAAAGAGGCAGTAATTCTTTGGAAAACATCTGTGCTTATTTGGTTGGCTTTATCACAATTTATCTGCTTAAATGTTAAGCAACTGAGTCATGCTGTCTGGAGTCTTGCAACTAAAAGACAGAGAAATGCACCTACAAGGAATACATGATGCAACCTCATCAGCCACAGTTTCAAGGTTTCTTCAGAGTTTTCAAGTTTCAAAAACTACGACTTAGATGTGGTCCTACTGGTTGGGGGAGCATTAACTGAAATAAGCGTGTCCATGTGCATTCATCTTAATGTAACTACTGAAACTTTTCAGCTGTACTCTGTGTTTTTCATATCCTCTTTGCTGAAATTTCTGAGGGATTTTTCCTAAGAATATGAAGATTTTGTTCTCAGACCAAGCTTGAAAGGTTGCTGAGGTATTGAAGCTTTGCTTACTGTTTGAATCCTGTCAGCTGGTACTGAATTATAAATAGCAAGTGGCTGAAGGAGAAGGTAAAAGGGATAAAAAAAAAAAGCAGCGGCAGAAGAGAGAAAAAACACAAACTGCTGTGCAATTATTCCCACAGCTCCAGTAAAATGTAACCATAAACTAAGGTTAATAGGAGCATTATATAAGATATGCTGAGAGTCTAAAGTGTATTTTCTTTTTTTTTTCTTTTTTAGTAACTGTATTAGATCAGTGCATGTCACACGTAACACCAGCTGTTGTCTTGATTCCTGCTCAGTGCTAATATAGTGAATTAAAGGAGAGATAATTTTAGTGTGGAATTTTCTGAGGTCATACACTTTTATTTTAATGTATTGTTCTGTATCCGGATGCTGTTGCTTAATTTAGGTCTAACTATAGAATATTATATTGATGTTGTTTCCAGCCTTATATGTATGGAAACGCACATGCACAATATCTGTGTATATCTATATAAATGCATAAATCCTTTTAAATATATACTGTTATTTTCCAGTTATTTAATGTGTTCTTAAAGCACAGCAAATAGTTCTGCTATCACTGAAGAAAAATTACTGACATTTTTTCCATAAAATAATATCTTCTAATTTTGTGGTTTGGTTTCCAGTAGGTCAGTTATGATTTAGAAAATTCAGAATCATAGCGTATCACATAGGGAAAACAAATTAAGAATGGAAATAGAGTTTTAAAATTGGAAATATGTACCTATTTTTTTGTTGTTAACTCTCTATTTTTACACAATGCCTAAAACTTTTTTATCAACTCTTGATAAATGTAGAGAAGAGACTCTTAACTGCAGACTGATGTTTTTCAGGAGCTGGTTATTATGCTTGCTACAGTCTTGATAAGACTATAATATCTAATGTATGTTAAGACTCCAGGAAATTAACTTCCTGTGTTTATTAATATTTCATAGATGTCAAGATTTTAAGTTTGTATACTCATATGTATGTATACTATTGAAATCTAGTGTATTGGAGTGCAGCCAATGTGTGTTATCAGGAGAACTGTTTTTATTTCAAACAAATGTATTTTCAAGCCAAGATTATGTCCCTGTTTAGGGAAGCTTTTCTAATTGTTAGCCAACTGAATCGCCAAACAGTCAGATCACAGTGTCTGCTCCACCTGAAGGGGATGAATAGGCTGACTTGAGCTAACTTGGGCTCCTCTCACTTAAATACCGTATTGCATCATGTATCGCTTCATAGTATAAATGTTGATAAAGATAGGTGTGAGGTGGAAGTGACCAGCTTAATAACCTTGCTTTTATTAATCTGCTACCTTTAAGTAGTTTTCCAGGTCGTTATTTCTTGCTCTGAACAGACTGAAGTACATGCATGATTGTAACTTGTTCTGTAGTTTGTTTCATAACTAAATGCATCTGTTCACAAAATGTACCTTTAGATACACTCAGAGACCTTTGTAGCAACGCCAATGAATCAGTTGCCTATGCTCTGTTAACTTAAATTCCAAATGTGGGATCTCTTTCACTCCTGCTCCTACCCACTTGCCCGTATCTTCATCCTTCTTTAATAAATGTATTTTTCTGACCAAAGTGAGACCTAAGCCACCTCTCTCACACTTATTCATTTAATCTCTGTCAGAAGTGTTTCACATTTACCTTGTTCTTTTATTATTTTCTCCAAACTGTGAAGCATAACTTCATCTCCCTGGTTTAAACAGAAAAAAGATGCTTTTAGTAGATCATGATTACAAAAAAACCCAGCTGTTTGTATTTGAAGTGCAGTTCTTTGCCCCAGTGCTCCAAGTGGTAGTTCCACAGTAGATACGATGAATGCAGAACACTGAATGTAACTCCCTCTATTTCCCATTCATGTTTTTATGGCAAAAAGTTGTTCAGCTTTGTAAGAAAGGAAAGTGGAAATGCATCAATTAAAACCCCTACTTCAAATCCAGTGGAGTGCCCTGATTTTTCAGCATGATAGTCCTGACCCTGTCAGGCCTCGTGTTTATGATTGTCAGCGAGCAATGGCAACGAGAATTAGCAGAAACAAAGCATTAGAGAAAATGTCTTATTGAAAGCCTGTAAACTTTAACTTAAGGAGTAGTTTAATGGTTGTACCATGCTAGTTTGAATGGCCTTAGTAATAAATTGCAGTAGTGCTTTATATGGCCTATAAAATGACAACCTATAAAGATAGGGAGAGCAATAAACAAACATGTATTACTGTTGCAGAAGTACTTCCTATGTTACTGTTATCTGCTACATCACATACAAGGAGTTCCCTTTCAGTTTTTAGTGTAAGACCAAGGTAAATGAACAGGAATATCAGTTTAAAAGGATCTCTCAACAACTGTTTTGGGTTTTCACCTGGCTGTAGTAAAATGCTGGCAGTCCTAAATGTGAAAAATCATGAGTCCAGCAAAGCAAAATAAAGAGACTTTAAACTTGAAACAAAACTGTGATTTAGGTTGTATGGTTTTTGCCTTCTAGTATTTAAAATTGAGTATACTTGCTACATAGAAGACTATATTGGAGCAAGTAGTACTAGAAGAAAGATTTAAAAGCCATAGTAAATATATTTCTATGTAATCCTTGATTAGAATGTTATCGCTGAGAAAGGATCATAAAGACCTCATACATGCAGAAGGGAACAACAGTGAGTTGCAACAGTGATGTACCCTCCTCCCTTCTGCTGTGTGTGCAACTGGTAGGGCAGCTACTGACCTTCTGTCTCCCATTTTGATGTCTCCAGATGAACCTGCACTGAAAAACTGGATTGAGGGAAGGAGAAGCATAGCAATAAAAAGAGAGAAAGGAAAATACTAGTAAGAGTCTTAGAGTTGCAGATAAAAGATGACTGGGAAAAAGGAAAAT
Organism: Antrostomus carolinensis; assembly: GCF_000700745.2. Classification (NCBI taxonomy): domain Eukaryota; kingdom Metazoa; phylum Chordata; class Aves; order Caprimulgiformes; family Caprimulgidae; genus Antrostomus; species Antrostomus carolinensis. Next base: position 124,942 of record NW_010290364.1, on the reverse strand, counting down.
GTAATATGACAAAAGGCATAGCAGAAATTAAAAACTGAACTCAGAGACATTGGTGTTTTTCTTTTTCTTCTGAACTATGAGAACGACTAATCTTTGGGATAAACTGTCAAGGGAAACGGTGACTTTAGCATCTATTCTGATCATCAAGTTTAGATGCTCTCAAGTAAGAGCCTTTGTTTCTAAGACATTCGATTTGGTGCTGAGATACATAGATGAAAATGGCCTTTGCATGCAGGAGGTTGGGAGAGGTGATCTTCCTTTATTGTACCTGACCCTCCAGGCAGCATACCTTTGTACAGGCACATATAGTATGGCATGCCAAAATACTCTTCAATCCAACTATGATTACAAAAAAGCATAAGTACCACCACGCTGAAGTCCGTCCAGGTTAGTATTTCATCTGATTTTTGTCGTGAATACTGAAGAACTGCGTTTGAAGTAGAGAGATGCTTTTTTCCAGTTTTATCCCTTGGCTTCCATCAGGCAGCAGATTAGGGCTGAGCCAGGGTAACTCTAGCCCACCAAGTTTATTATCTAGTTGTATGCTCACTCACCCCAAATTTGCCATATTCCTTTGTTATTTATGGCTGTTTAGAGCTTTGGCCTCCACAGTCTTCCATGGCAATGAGTTTGAGTTGTACTGTGTAATTTGGTCTTGACAGAGAGGTTTTGGTGGGGTTTTTTGACGTTTCTTTGTTGTGGTTTGCTTGGGGTTTTTTTTTAATTTAAACCTGGTATTTGATTGTTTCCTTAGATTACAGGCAGTTTGTGTTTTGTGAGAAATAGTGTATAATTTTGAGTTTTGCCATTCATAATTTTAAAGTTATTTTACAACACTCATACAGAAACAGTTTGACATTGTGGGTGGTTGTTCTTGTCTTTGGCTGTGTGCTTGTCAGAGCCTCTTTTCATTTTGAGATGGGGTGATCTGATTAGTGCATGACATGAGAGAAGATGGCGAACTGATGAGGTATATGCATACAAGACCAAAATGTAGTTACTTCCTGTCAAATCAGCTGGTAATAGAAGTCTGTTTTATTCAAGTGTCGTATCCAAACACAATTTCATCGTGAGAAATGCTCATCAGTGACTGACATACGTATGAGTGTCTCCCTTCATTGTAATGGCTATATATCTCATCATGTGATCAGAAATTGTGTGCTCTTACATGTCCTTTATGTCCTTACTTGTCCTCTTACAAGCACATGTGCCACTTTTATGCAAGTAGACATTCATCTGTCATACATCCATAAACCAGAGCAGGTATCATCATGGCATGCCTGTTTCTGGTTAAGTGAAGAGAGAAGAGCTGTGATCTTTCCATAAACATTATGACAGGGAGCAAGCTGTGCAAACAATTCATGCAGCCCCAGCTTGCCCTTATTTATATCTAGAAGCATCTGAAGAAGAGGACAGGAGGGAGAAAGCTGGAACTATGTGCAGAAGGAATTGTTCTAGTGAGCCGATTCCAGTCAGTAATTTTAGGCACCTCAGTCCAAATGACATTTCTGGCTTTAGAAGAAGTATTACATTTTTCTAGAGTTTTTTGTCATTGCTGTGTTTTGTATAGAGGCATATATGAAAGCTTGAACTGTGATTGCCTCCAGGAGTTTTAAGTAAAACAGTAAAAGCTCTGTTTGAAGATGAAAATAAGATTTGGCAATATTGCTAACAGAAAAAAAATCTAAACTTTCAAGCAGTGTATTTAGGCAACAAAGGTAATTTATTTTATACTTAAATGTAAATTCACCACTTTTCCTAAGCTAAGCATGCTAAATGACCTGGAATACCCTTTGCATATCAAAAATACATGACTTTTCTGATTTGTTAAGGAGTTTAAAACTCATAACCTAAAAAAATTAAATCTATAAATCTATGAGTTATTTTGGCTTATGTTCTTTTACTTACTCAGTTGTATATACCAAATGAATGTATTAAGTCAGTAGTTACTCTGGGCTTGCACTAGTATGAAACTAGAACTTGATCCATATTCTTGTCCCAGTCTGCAGGCTTATGTGCAGATCCACACGTAGAAGGGAACAAAATGTGTAGCCAACATCCCCAGTATAAATCTTAAGCCTTTACTCTTGGTTATGCTTTTGGGCAAAAGATCAAAAGTCCGATCTTTCAGCAGCAACAAAGGGAGAAAAAGAGCAACAGGCTTCTAAGGGATGGATCCTGTGAGCCGGCATGACCACACTCAGGATATCCATACCCAGCCTCTAGGCACTGAGACCCTGGGTCGCAGCCTGGTGCGAAGCAGGGCAGCGCAGTGAGTCAGGCACATGGTAAGACTCGCTGGGTGGTTTTGAACTTCTGGTAGAAGCTGTGCTGGAATAATGGGTACAGATTTCTTAGGCAAGCATTCAGGTCACTAAGCCATATGTAAAAAGTGGTTGCTGACGCTCTCCACTAACTATGTTTTTTAGATGGAATTATCAGTAGCATCTTGCACAAAACTCAAGCTTGTCAGGCTGTGTAAAATGTCTTCAGAGTGTGCCAGCCTAATCAGCATCCTGGGGAGATTCCCTTTGGGGACCCTCCTTTGTGGGTCCCAGATAACTGTATGTGTGCAATGGGTGCCAGGACACGCTACTATTTCAAACTGGTAAGCAGAGCAAAGTTAAGTATGGTGAAACATCGTAGCTAAGGGTGCTGAATGCAGTCAGACAGAACATGCAACTCCAGATTATTTTGTCATCCAGGTACATGTAACCAGATTGAGTGCTCTTTTGTGTGGCATGTGATAAAAATAGGTTAGATATATGATACATCTTCAGTGTACATCAGATGTTTCCTATTTAGGTCAGCAAAAAAGCCCTATTAAAATAGATATTTTTTTTTCTTGTCTTCTGAGAAGCACAATGAAAGCATAGGTAGGTGCAGGGGGACAATCAGCCTTAGGCCCCTGTAACACGAGTGCTGTGAAGCAGCCTACCAGTAAATTAGAGCTGCTTTGAAATTTCAGGCCACAATAGCTGTGGCATGGAAGTTCTGCTGTGGGTATGTGTCATCTTTCTTTCATTCCCTCACTAAGAGGCTCTACTTGGAAAACCAGTAGCGTTTCACGTAAAACACTTCTGCTCACGAAAATGCTTCTTTCAGCCTTTTCAGTTCCCTTCCCAGCCTGTGAATGTGGCTGAAGTGTCATGTACAGAGGACAGACTGGGTCAGACTCATTACCTGTTTGGGAAGCAGTGGGCACCAGCCAGGGATTTGAAGTACCAAAGATGCTAGTCTTGGAGGAGAAGTCATGGACGTGGTAGCCAGAGTTGCTGTAATTCTCCTCTTGATTGGAGGGGGGAACAAAATTAATTCTGCTTTGTTCAATGGGTAAGTGTATCTACGTGTATATGCAAAGCCATATTATTACAGAAAGTAAAGACCCACATAAGGTATTTTTATTTTGCTTCTGTAATTTTCAACAACCAGCTGTTTGTTAAGGATTGCAGTGGGAAGGGAGGGTTAGAAAGCAGTTAGTTTTGAATTTGTCGGAAGACATCTGTGCTTGAACCCCTAATTAAGATAGCTAATTTCTAGGCATGTCACTGGGGCAGGATGGATCTCTGGGAAGGCCTGCATGAAGTTTGTTGGAAGGATTTTATCCACACTTAGTTTTCTGTTGCAACAGCCACTTCAGTGTTAGTGCACAAGGTAGCTAATTTGCTGTTAGTTCATGCTTCGTCACAAACTACCTTGACATTTTTTGTTTGAATTGGAAATAAATAACATGATTAAATGTGTCATGCAATGTAGGTACAGTGAAGACAATGCTAGGCTTTCTTAGTTCAGGTGTCTCGCTACTGATTTGAAAGATTACTTTGAATATTCAGGCTTTGAATAGCAACTGCAGTTTATGCTTGGAATTCTAGTTAAAACAAAAAATGCCTAAATGTGCAGCATGTGGAAATATAGTTCTGATCTCTGTGTATGTAGTGTTGGATACATAAACTGCAAACTGGTAATTTCAACCCTTTTCTGCTAGAAGTTGTAATTTCAAGATATATATCCCCACTTTGAGTTTACTAGCTGTGCTTCTTTAGTTGAGTTTTCTTGAGCTGATGACCCTATACATGAAGACTGGGAGCTCTGTGTTGGTAGTTGTGAGATTCAAGATCTGATTCAGAGTTTCTGAAGTTACTGAAAGACCTAACAATGGTTTTAGTAGGCTTTGAGTTAGTCCTGGTGTGTGTATAAATAGTTATTTTAGTAGGACTAAAGTGTGTACTTTAAGATCATATAAAAATTTAAAAAATACTGCCAAGAAGTTATTTTGACATGACTTTTAGGAGACAATTAAAGGTTGAAGTACATTAATATTATTAGGCAATTTTATTAGGATATGTGAAAATATAATAAGTTATTTGATTTCTCTTTAATAAGGCACTATAGAATAACTTAAAGTGAGTGATATCAACTTTTTTTTTCCCCACAGTCCAAAGATATGCAGGTATATATGGAAAATGAGGGATTTGCAAGATTCTGAGCAAAGAAATAGTTATTAGCATCTGAGGACTTCAGTGTGCTTGTTAACTGACCATTCTATCACTCTGTATTTCAACACAATCCACTATCTGTAGGCTTTTAGCTGAGTGCTTTGTTAGAAACTTAGTTACCCAAAGCTATCTTGAGAGGGAACAGTTTCAGAGGATAATTTAACCCATACAAATTCTAAATTAGCTTGTGGAAGTTCTCTCTGCACTGGCTAAGGAATTGGGAATGGGAATTACTTAGTGCCTAAAGTCAAGTGGAATGCATGTGTATGGGTTTTTTTATTAACTTTTTACAAAATCTTCCCTTTTGTGTTAATAAAAGTCAAGTTTATTTCCTATATTGTTTCTATTGAAGGCTGTTTTAAAAATATTGGCCTTTTTGGTTCATGTCACTTCTTTACTGTGAGGGTGACAGCACTGGAACAGGCTGCCCAGAGAGGTTGTGGAGTCTTCTTTGGTGATATTCAAAGCCTGCATGGATGCAGTCCTGTGCAACTTGCTCTAGGTGAACCTGCTTTGGCATGGAGGTTGGACTAGATTATCTCCAGAGGTCCCTTCCAACCCCTACCAGTCTGTGATTCTGTGATTCTTCACTTCAATTATCGGAGGTAGTTGAGTCAATGAGCAACCTGGGGTTTTGTGAAGGTTTCCAAGACCTTTGGGTTCCAAAAAAGATAAGGAGGTGTAGGCACTATTAGAGAGCCTCTCCATGCTCTTTTCTGCTTCAGTTCCTCACCATTTAGAGAGCTTTGGAGGACAATTAAGACTTCTCTGTTTCTAAATGGCTGCTGAGATGGCAGTTCCTTCTTCCTCAGCTGGAGTTGTAGTAGTCCAAAATACTATTTTGCTATGAAAGTGTGTTCCTTTACTCTTCTCTATGGTCCCAGATTTCATTCCCTCCTGAAACCTCTCACCACGTGCCTTTGTTTCCCAACTACTATATGAATGCAGGCAGTCAAGCTGTTTTCCACCTCTTACTGAAAATTAGTTATTTTAATTTGGAATCTTTGTGGTTTTTCAATTGCATCATCAAACAGTAGTCCAAACAAAAAAAATCTAGATGACATCTAGATGAGAACTGGGTACTCTGGAATGCAACAGAACTCTATGGATTTATCATACTATATCTGATGCAGTCTTTCATTTAGCCTTAGTGTTTTGTGAAGCCATTTTCAGTGAACATATTTTATCATACTTAAGTCCATATATTTGTTTTTGTTATTTTGTTCACTAGTCTTTTTGGATATATTTGGTTGGGTTTTTTTTTTTAAATAGCTGACTGATCCAACTGTATTTTATGTTTTAAAAATTTTTTATATTTCTACATTACTTTAAAAAAAAAAAAAAAAAAAAAGCTTAAGTCTTCTGAGAGCTGATCACAGCTACAATCTCAGTAATACCACGTTATGAGTTATGTAGCAATATTCCAGCTATTCCAAAGTCAAAAAAATAATATCAGGAAGGAGTTTAAAAATTAGTATGTATGCCAAACAAATGTTTACAAACAGGTGATACGAATCGCACATTTTAGTTGACTCATATTTATTTTCTTACTAACCAAGCTTTCTTTTCTGCTTAGTCAAAACTTACTGAGATAGATTTTTTTTTTATTATTATTATTATTTTTTAATGAGTGCAACGAATAGAAAGGAAAACACTTTTTGTAAGTACTGTGGCCTGGCAAATCTTAAAGCTTTTTACTGTTGAAGATTTCTGTTTGTGTATTTTTCTTTTCATGACATCATGGCTGGCCTGGTTGAAAAACTATGCGAGCTAGTGACTTTAAAAAATGTGGTATGTGTGTAATTTTGTTGAATGCATTAGTGCTTACTTAGCAATAATTGTTGCATTATTGCAGCTATGTTAGCATTGTTAGGTATTATTTAGTCCTTTCAATGTGATTCACCTTTTATTGCTCTACATCTTCTGGTAGCAAGAGCAGAACGCTGCCTCAAAGGGCTTTAAGTCCAAACAGAAAAAGGGACAGAAAAGCAACATTACTCTTACGTCCATTTGACAGTTCTAAGCAGATCCCTATCCACTTCACCTTAACATTGTTTGCCCAAATGATTTATAGTCTATCATCAAGAACAAAATATGGCTGTTGATATATACATTAAAAAATGATTGACTTGTTTTTTGGTCTAGATCAAAGCTATAAGGGGGATACTTTTTGCAGCAGAATTTCTCACATGCAGAAAATGAGGTTAGTCTTTGGAGCTTTATCTTTTAATTTATTTAGAAGTTAGCTAGAATTAAGATTCAGTATGGAGCTGTTTCAAAGAGCATTTAAAATTATATGATAAGAGTTTTATTTATTTTTTAATTTTTAACAAGTGCTTTAAATTAAAATTGAATTGTGGGGAACATTGAAAAGTGGGACCAATAGTAATTTTCCTTTTTTATTCTTCCTAAAATTAAGTAGTTTAAACAGCAAAACATTTGAGCTCAGTTATGTAAATGTAACCTCAGCCAGAGCTGCAGTGCTAGTGTCTTTTTATAGGGGAGAATTCTTTCTGAAAAACCAAATATTGCAGTTTTTTATGACATAATTATTATGAAAGATGCTTACTCTAATTTTAAATTGTCATGCAACTCAAATAGCCTGGTGATTTTATTTCAGTAATTCTCCTCCAGATTAAAGCCATAATGTGACACTGAGTATGTTTTAATGGGATTAATTCATAACTGTATAATTTTTAGAACTTCAGAAAACTCTTGATTTAGAAAATCATAGTTTTATAAAAAGCATCTTATTTAAATACAACATTTAGTTTTCTGTCTGGTTCACTTTTCAGCTCTAGAAGTACAACTGGACTGTTTCCAATATTGTGGTTTAAATCACTAAGGTACCTAAATATTAAATTATTTTAAAGCATTGTTTGGAAAGTGAAAGCAAGCTTTGGAGTTCCCACTGATGTCTTCCTGATGATTGGCAATCTGAAACTAGTATTCTGGCTTTTTTTCAAATTAACAGTCATTCATTTTTAAGAATTCTCATTCATCTTGTGTTACTTATGTTGGTTAATTTGTTTTTGCTTACGTTTTTTCCTTGCAGTGATGATATGTAGGAAAGATAAATTGTATCCATGCACATATAGTAAATGTAAATACCAATTATCACTACATTATGAGCTCATTTAAACAAAGAAGGTCTATAGCAAAGGCTCCTTTAAGTGCCCCTGTAAACTCCCTTGAGGAGATGATTTAACTGTGGACTCAGCTGTATGAATTATTGCAAACGGCAGCAAAGCTGAATGAGTTTGGTTAATACCCCTCATGTTATTTCCTCTTCTGACATCTTCCACTTCAGATCACTTTCTGTATAATCAACAGGCTGAAGAATTTTAGAGGATGGTAAATCACGAAGGCAGTACTCATACTTGCCATATCTCAAATCCAGTTCTGTAGATTCAGACACCCCTTGTCTATGGTTCATCATCTCCCAAAACTGGTGGATATTTCATTATGGATTTCAGTGGGGGTTGGACCAAGATTTTGCATTTGCACAGCAATCTGTTTTTCATTGAAAGCTGGTGTCTCTTTAATTAGAAGCTTTACTTGTCCAAGTATGGTTTGTGGACTGCTGCATTGTTTAGGGTGACATACAAGCTTTTTTGGGTTTTGTTTTTAAGAGAAGGAAGCACGATTTCTGGTTTTCTGTGTCCTAAGCTACCTTACTTTACGTGAAATCAAGATATGATTTTATATTACTTTATATAACAACTTACTTTGTATTTCACCAAACTAATGAAATTTCAGGTTTTTCATTACTTCAGTATAAGACTGCCTCATTATCATAAAACATTTTATTAAGCAAATTGGCAAAATAATTTTTAAAATCAAGCCATAATTTCTTTTTAGCTGTTTAGTAAGCTGTCATCATTCTAAATGCAAAGCTTTAACTTAAGAATGATTTTCAGTGTTATGTGTATGAGACTTAGAAATGTTGGTGTTGAAGTATGAATGTATTGTTTCAAGACTACATTTTCTTCTCCTTCTAAATAATTTAAGATTCCTGTTGTGGGACAATAAATCAAGCAACTATACAATTGGCTTCAACTGAACAACTTTTCAGCTGGCTTCTGCTGAATGTCTGCATGATGCAAGCTAGAATGGAGGGTCATTTTATAGCTAAGCCATAGATCCATTTTTATGTAGACCCAATGCAGGGATGGGTGGCTTACATCTGAATTCATGAATGCAAAAAGTAGCTGGACAGCAATATAAGTGTGTTTTGCTAGGTGAAATATTACATTTCATTGACATTTCTCCCCTTCTATTTTAACTTCTTAAAAGTACATTTTTGCCTATTTTCATGTTCACTTTTATATAAGCTTATATATATGGCATTACACAGTTAGAGTGAGTTGTGTAGTCTGAGAGTCATTATAAATTTCGCACAATTACAAAAAAAAAAATAGAGCACCTACACTTTAAATTTGTATTCCTTGTGAGAGTGATAGCGCACCTTAAACAAGCATTTGGAATTGATTCATTAGTCACAAGAAGACTGTTTCCCTTTTATTCTCTTTCCTCTCTGCTGCCCTCTTAAAGTACCAGGCAGCAATATGGTAGACAAAGTCCTGATTTTGGAACAGTTGTCCAAACAATATCTGTTAACTCATTTTTTAACTGCAGTACAAAATAATTTAGAAGTAAGATTAGAAGGAGATTTTGTGGCTGGTTATATCCACCACATTTAATGGAAAATCAGTCTACTGGATTATTTCTTGAGCATTTTTAAAGCAACTGTGGTTTCCTTCTAATATATATAATTAATTACACACAAGAACACTTTTTCGTGGAATCGAACTCCCATATAGAGCTGTCCATGTGAATTTTGGAGCAGTATTTGGTCCACTGAATCTAACTGAAGCCTCAGAATAAAAGACGTTTTGAATCAATGTGTCCTTATTTTGCTACCTATACTATGGGATATTTGTAACAATTTTTAGTAAGGTATGCTCATCTTTTTCCATTAGAGAAATTTGTCTTGGTTGCTTTCTGTGACTTCATCTGTGATGGTGCAGTTTTACAGACTGTCGGAAAGGCAAGACACTGGCTAGATTAAAAGCAAACAAAAAAGCCATGATAGGTCTTTGTATAGGACAGTAAAGGGAAGACTCTTATGAGACAAATAGGGAACTTTGCTTATATACTTATCTGTATAGATCTCTAGAAAAGGAGATTATTCAACACAGCTCTTCTTGCTAACATACAATGTGAAGATTCTATGCTGTAAATGTAAATCTGTTACTATTTTTCCTGGATTATATGGATATGGAAGATAGCTTATTTCCTCCTCCTTTGTATTTAGCCCTTTACTCAGCTCAGGCTCCTCTTCTTTAGACTAAACAATGGTCCCTTCAGTTTCTTCCTTGTAGATGTTAACCTGTGTTCAGCTTGTGACTCGTAGATGGCTTTTCTGAAGATCTGCTGCGAAGTTGGAACTTCTTCAATTTTCGTTTGTCCAGTTGAGTATTCCTGCTTGAAGGATCCTGAAGAGTGGAAAGGTCCTAACAAAATCTCATCCTTCTTTTTCTTTGAGTATTTCTCTTGTTGGCCGTGTTCCTTTTGAATGCTGATCCTGTTGTCCAAAATTTTTTATAACCTATCACAAAGTAGTCAGGTGCATATTTTGTAAGCACCTTCCTTTTCTGCCCCTCAAATCCAGAATGAATATGTTAAACATCACAGCAGCAGGAGTACAGCTGTGTTCACTTTGACAGTGAACCATTGGTAAACAATGTCGGGTGCAGTTTTCCAACAGTTTTGCTTCCTTCTTTGTAGCAACTTCCTCTAGACCATATTTCCTGCATCTTAGAATATCAAGGAAAAGGTCTTACTAAAGTCAAAATAAATTACAAAGTGGACAAGATGAGGCTTGTACTTCATGCTGTGGTCACAAGCTTTCCAAGAAAACAAGGCTCAGGCATCTGATCTGGCAGAAAAAAATTTAGATAGATTTTTTTCTCAAGAATAACTGTAAGAGGAAGTGCAGCTCCATGACAACTGTTTCTATTTCTTGTAGTCTTTAAGCAGTGCAACACAGTGGAGAAAGGGACAAATTTGCTTATCAGTATCTTTTAGTGGGTCCCTTTGACCACGGAACCTCACAAAATCATGCATGGGGTAGGATCGTGGTGGTGGAGGGGAATCTGTTATACAAATTTTTGTGGCTATAGCAGGGTTTGGCTGCAAACTTCTATTATGCCGCAGAAATAGTGAGTTTAAAAGTATTTATGATGCATCTAGCAGCAGAGGCTGTCTGGATCTGACTAGTTTCTGTATTTGCAGGCAGAGATAGTACAAGGTTTGGAGAAGGGTGCTGAGAGCAGCAAGGGCAGGCTGGGGGTTTGCAGGGCGCAAGTGTGACTCTTCCCCATATGACAGTGTTAGATGCTGCTTATTAGCATCCAGAGAGTTTAGCCAGACTCATCTGATCCTGGTTGCCGCTTCCTTATCAGAATGAACTGCTTCCCTGTCATAACAGGGCATTATACATGGCAGTATTGGATGTTTACAATCTCTTGGGAGGTAGAGGGTAAGGATACTTCTTTTCCTACTCCCCAAGAACTTGCAAATAGCTTGTTTGTTTATAATTTACTCTAGTGTTTGTGCAATTGGAGTTGAGCCTGGGGTAGGAACTCTGGTTTTCTTTCCAGTCTCCTGAAATCGCCAATCCTCCAGAGCAGTTGTCCTTCCCAAAGACAGCAACTAACAGCTCTGTTGTCTGTCAAAATTGAAAGTATTTTAGGGAAAACTAGATAAAGTAATTTGATTTTTAAAGCAGTCAGATTAACATGCAGGAGAACACTTTCCCCATTTTAGTTGAAGTTCTTTGTCACTGTGGTAATCGTGTCAGCTGCCTGATTGCAACTGACCTTTTTAAAAAAAAGAAAAAGACTAGAAAATATAAATCTGTCTTCTCAACATAATCTATCAATAAGCTTCTCCTCTCCATTAGGTAGAAGATCAACTTTCTTCTGAAGGTTAATGGACTATTCAGTCAAACTCTATTTCCTTCTTCACTTTCTGGACTAAGTCCTCCCATGTAGTTTGAGTCAAATTTAGAAATCTAGTGGTTTTCTCTATCCCCTGTAGTGAAAATGGTGATAAGCACATAACAGAAGCTTGCTGGACAATCTGTTCTGCTTCGTTCTTTTCTCAGCAGATTGGAAAGTTAAAGCACAGTTTGGTTCCCAGTACTAATGTCCCATACATTCAGTGGTCTGATTGTGAGAGGCCATGTCCTCCTCATTTCTCTGTGGTTAACATCTTTACCACCACTTCTGTTCTTTTCATTCTTGTCACTATCCAGTTGCAGTAGATTGCCTGTTTATAAGCAGCACATGCTGTCCTAGATACAATGATGCACAAAATTGGCATGTATTGTAATTACAGCTTTGACCAAAACCAGCAGTACTTGCTAATAATCTGTTGTATCGGTGCTGTTTATGCTGTAAGAGTGTTCTGTGCAGAACTCAGTCACTTGGCTTTTTTTTTTTTTTTTTTTTATAAATCTGTAAAAGCTAAACTAGGTAAATTTGTGCCTGGTAAATAATTGGAACTGATTAGATGATAGGGCTGGATTTAGAGCTGCACTACTTTACATAAGCTAACAATCTGGTCTAGGAAAGGAAAAACAGCTTTGTAGTTGTAGGGACATAAGGTAGATTTATCGGAGTTTATGTGTTGCTGATGATTGATGTAGTACATAGACATAATAAGTGCCAGCTGTTCCTCCACCATAAATCAGAAACAATAATATTTCCTTTTATTTTGGTGTGAAGTATCTGACTTGCTTGAATTCCTTTTTGAATTCAAAGCACTTTTTATTTACAGTTAGAAATATATCTACACAAATTACAAACATTGTGATATAAGACTATAATGCAACCTGAAAGCAGCATCATAAATACCTGTGTATTACCAGGGTTTGCTATCCTTCATGAGCTATGGCAAAAGCATTTTTCCATTTCTGCCCATACGTCAGAAATATGTATTTCTGTCTTTCTCCATTAAAGTTGATGTATTTGTGGCTGCCCACATCACTTGGTATTCTAGCTGTCTATGGATGCATCATGGTTTTGTATTGGTAAAACAGGCTCAAACAGATTTGACTATTTTATTCCTTTTGATCTCCACTTTCAAAGTTCCTGCTTTGTCAGCAACTGTTGGGTAAGGGGTTTACATATTTAGCATGGAAAAAATCCAGAGGTTTGTTCTACTAACGTATAAATCTAGTGAACTAATGCTACAAGTAGTTGTCTTAAATCTCTTTAGTCCTTAAGGAGATTGCATTTCCTTACTATTTCTTTTCAGTTTTCTGTAACTATAGGTGTAGTTTTCTGTAACTATAGGTGTGTTGATAAATGTCATATGTGATGTACAGGATCCAAAAAAAAAAAAAAAAAAGTGTTTACATAGTGTAGGTTGTGGACTATGGAAGAAAGTAAAGTTGAAATAAAACACTTGTTCAATATGCATAGTCATGTAATGTAACAAGCACATTCCTGCAGCTTCTTAATAAATTCAATAAACAAGAGTTATCAACAGCTGGTATCTGCCTTTATAGTTATCCAAATGAACAACTGGTGCATGGTGACCTTTGATAATTTATTTTAATTATATTTTAGTGGCTCTTTAGGGTTCTAAGACAGGTTCAGTTAATAAAAAAAAATTCTTCTCGTTGGCATTCTCATAGATAATTAATGTCTTATGTTTTCTTGACCTTTAAGTTATAGAATTTTTGTCTTTTTAAAATGAAACCACACTATTGCTTGTAAAAGAAGATGAGGGTACTCTGTTCATGGGTGTGGCAAGTGGCATCAGTTCCCTTAAAACAGCTTTCTCCATTCTACTGGTGTTTAATTTCTAGGCCTCAACCCTTGTGACTTGTGTGTGCTTTATATAATGCAAGTTTTACCGAATTTTCAACTCCAAAGTAGGATAGGTTACAGATAGTACAAAATGGACAATACTTACTTTTTGTTTGTATTTGGTTTTTTTTTTTTTCTATTTTAGAATATATGAGAAAAGTCTTCCTTTTGTGGTGGTGGTATTTGTGGCTTTCTCGCATTCTAAAGTTTAAACAGAAATTGACTAAAGCATTTTTATTTGTGAATACACACAAAACTGCCATTTGCCTTTTTATTTCATAATTTCAGATATATTTTATTCTATTCTATCATTTTAGTTACTTTTTAAAAAGATTGCTACAAGTAATGACAGAGCTCTACCACTTCAAAATGTAAGCTGAAGCTTTATTATTTCAGAGCTTGTGCTTTTCAGAAATAGGTTTTCCTGATTTGACCCTCAGTAACCCTTGAGAGACCTAAGCACAAGTTACAAACTAATTACATGAATAGCTTTACTGGAACTTGTTAGGCATTTTCTGTTTATACATTAATGTAATATAAATATAGCTTAGGCAAGAAAAGCCCTTGGGGCAAATTTATGTCCTGAGTAACCCTGTTCTGGTGACCTCAACAGAATTACTCAAAGTCAAGACAGAATTTAAATTGAAAGACCAGATCTTCAGCTGCTGTAAATAGTCTGAACGCCACTAAAATCAGTGAAGCTGTAGTTCTAACAGCCGTAAAGACAGAATTGCTCCTTCAAGTATATTTTGACGGGGGTTTTGTGATTTGCAGGCACTTCTAGAAAAGGGGTTGGGCTGCTAGAGTTTAAAAATGAGCAGAACTTATCTGTAGCAATAATCCTGATTTTAGTGTAGAGCTGTTATAATGTTATAGAACCTGCTTCTGTCTGATTTTTGGGGAGAAAAAAAAATGACTTCATGGAGTGATGGGGAACATAGCATCTTTTGGTCCTGCACCTTTGGTTTTTCTATGCCTTTTTCTGTATTATGATCTAGCTTCTAAAAAAACTTTAACCAAGCAATATATAGGAAATTATACTCAGCACTTACATGGTCTTGCTTAAGAGTCTGTAGATATAGGAACAGTCACTAGACAATGTTTGTTTGTGTTTCATAACAGCTTTGTTTCAAAAATAAATTTAAAATAATGTACTCCCGCCCTATAGATGTAGGTAGCTCTTTAACCTTGGGGATTATCTCTTTGGTTTAATTGGAAAAAAAAGTGCTCAGTATTAAGTCTGGATGAAAGTGGCTTCACAATTGGAAATTTGGATTGAAAGTATTTTGTTTATGAGGAGCCTCATGAGCTACAGTTTTTACAGTATTATAGCAATAACCCACCAATGGGAATTGTTGGATATGCTTTTCAATTCAGTAGTCAACATTAATACTGCTTTTTTTCAGCATATTGAGTTGTCTGTTCATCCTCTTGGAGAGTCTCCAAGCTAACTATAGGGGTCAATAACATCTTGGTTTTTTAGTGACCTCCACTCACTAAGCAAATATTAAGTCACCATCAGTGAGCTGACTTTCTGGAAGAGAAGCAGCACACATTTTGTATAAATAGTAGCCTGCTACTAGTGAGACTTTCTTCTCTTCATTCTCTAAAACTTTTCTGCTGACTTGGCCGAGGAAGTGGAATTGTAGTTCAAGATGTGAAGCTGGTGATCCTCACTATCGCTCAGTGTTTCCATGTCTTGCTGGGCAATGTCACTGGCAGAACTGAGGCCCTGCTGATTTTTCTGGTTTAGGACATGTTTTAGACTCTATTGCTTTGTATTCTATATATCTAAGCACTGAACCATGGTAGTATAAGTGTTGCAAGCCATTTTGTACTTCTTTTTCAGAGTTAAAGCAGCTGCTCTTTCTGCTTTTCTGTGGCAGTGCAGCAGTCACCTTTCCCGAGAACCTCTTCCTTGTAATGTGGTTTTAGACTTGCTTTTCAGCATGTTGTTCAGCTTCAAAGTTATAACACCAGTCACTTTGATACTAAAATAGAGCAGAACAGAATACTTCAGTTGAAGATACCTACAATGATCATCTAGTCTAACTGCCTGACCACTTCAGGGCTGATCAAAAGTCAAAGCAAATTATTAAGGGCATTGTCCAAATGCCTCTTAAATACTGACAAGCTTAGGGCATCAACCACCTCACTAGGGATCCTGTTCCAGTGTTTGACCATCTTCTCGGTAAAGAAATGCTTCCTAATGTCAAGCCTAAACCTTCCCTGACACAGCTTTGAACCATTTCTGCATCTCCTATTCCTGGATCTCTGGAAGAAGAGATCAGCACCTCCCTCTCCACTTCTCCTCAGAAGCTGTAGAGAGAAATGAGGTTGCCCCTTAGCCTCCTTTTCTCCAAACTAGACAAATCTGAAGTTGCTCCTCAGAGGACACGCCTTCCAGCCCTGTCAGCAGCTGTGTTTCCCTCTTCTGGGTGTATTCAAGGACCTTCACATCTTTCTTAAGCTGTGGGGCCCAGAACTGCACACAGCACTCAAGGTGAGGCTGCACCAGCGCTGAATGCATTGGGTTAATCACCTCTGTTGACCGGCTGGGTGTGCTGTGTTTGGTGCACCCCAGGATGCAGTTTGCTCTCTGGGCTGCCAGGGCACGCTGCTGGCTCACACTGAGCCTGCTGTCAGCCAGCGCCCCAGATCCCTTCTGCAGGGCTGCCCTACAGCCACTCCTCTCCCAGTTTATATTTGTGCCCAGCATTATTCCATTCCAGGTACAGAATCTGGCATTTTTTCTTGTTAAATTTCATCCCATTAGTCATTGCCCAATGCTCCAATCCATCTAGATCCCTCTGCAAGGCCTCCTGTCTCTTGAGAGAGTCAGCGGCACCTCCCAGCCAGAGAACCTGTGTCCTGATCCAGAGTGTATCCCGTGCAAAACAATGAAATTAGGCTGTCACAGTGCAGAAATCTGTAGATGTCTCTAGGGTAACTTTTAAATGAGACAGTTGGAGTACCAGTGCAGGATAGCTGCACCTATATGGCTGTTCACTCAATCCAAGATACTATTTTCAGTCTACAGTTCCAATCATGGTGTTAGAGGAGACTTTAGCCTTGTTTGCCAATAGCCTTTCTCTCCGTTGCCTGCATATATGATACTGACTGAATGTGCTAATACAGACTTCTACAGCTTTTTAGTCATTTTAGTTTACCACAGTAGTTTTCCTAGAAGTAGCAATGCTAATTTAAAGGTATGATAGATGACAGTCAAACTGCTACTTTCTTAGATCATCTGTACACGCTTTTTAATTAATGTTTTCTTACTGGTATGGAGAGAGGAAGAAAAAGATTTTAAAGAGAAGGAAAAAAAAATACTGGGAGAAAAGAATCCAAAATTTGGATGACAGACAGAAAAGTACTTTCAGCAGATGGTAAAATCTGAGGAAGAACTCCAGAGCAGAACATAAATCTTCTGGTTTATAGACTGTCAGGGAAGAATTGCCTGCACAGAGATGCACACAACCCAAGAATCAGTCAGGAGGAGGCAAAGCTCTGCATGCAGATGCATTGCTGAGGCATCATTGAAACAACTGTGATGGATGGATATAGGAAGACAGGCAGGGAACAAAGGGACGGGTGTTTCACTTTACATGAAGAAGTAGTTTGAGTGGATGGGTTGCTTGTTGATTAGGATCAGAGGAGGGGCTGGTAAGGATGACCTTATGGTGAGCGTATGTTACAGATGATTTGGTCAGTATGAGGAAGAGGAAAAAGTCATATTTAAGCAACTGAGAGTCCCTTGTTCTTAGGGACACTTTAATGTCCCTGAAACCTGCTGGAAGGACAAGACATATAAGCTACTCAGGAGATTTCTGGAGACTGTCAAGGGACTCTAATGTAGATGCAGTGTACTTGGATGACACTGTCCGCACAAATAAAGAACTGGCCAAAGAGGTAGTAATTAATGGCAGCCTTGGCTCATAGCAACCATGAATTACTGGAGCTCAGTATCCTGAAGGGAGTGAGGAAGGCAAGTAGCAGATTATACATGCTGGACTTAGATAGAGCAAACTGGATTATTCAGGGAACTGATAAATGGGATCCTTTTGGATGCAGCATAGTTATGACAAATGTAAATCATGCTTAACTAATCTGTTCACCATCTATGATGAAATTACTACATCTGTGGATGAGGGCAGAGAAGTGGATGTCATTTACCTTGACACGAGCAAGGCTTTTGACACTGTCTCCTGTAGTATTCCTGTATTCAGGTTAGGATGTTATGGTCTAGACAGGTAGAAAAGCAGATGGCAAAGGTTGGATTCCAGAGCATAGTTAATGGTTCATAGTCTGGTGGCCAGTTACATTTTTTCAGGGGCCTCTCCTGGGATCTACCCTGTTTTATGTATTTGTCAGTAACAGAAAAAGGAGAGGGTCCATTCTGGTGGAGACAAAGTGTGCCCTCAATACAGTTTCTGGATGACACCAAAATGGAGGTGTGGAGGCAGCATAGCTGACAGATTCCAGGGCAGGGCTACCATTTAGAGGGGCATAGGTGCACTGGAGAAATGGACTGACCAGAATCTGATTAAATTCAATAAAGGCAAATGCAAACTCTTCAACCTGGGGTGGAAGGGCTCCTTGCAATGATAGAGGCTGGCTGGGGAGCAGCTCTGCATAACAGGACTCAGGGGTCCTGGTAGCCAGCAAACTGAACATGAGCTGGTATTGTGCCCTACCAGCAGCACAGCTGGTGTTGACAGCTGTGTTGCTGGCTGACAGCATCCTAGGCGCTATTGAGAGGAGTACAGCCAGTAAATTGAGCAAAGTGATTATCTTCCTCTGCTTGATGCTTGCTAAACCAGATGTGGAACACTATGTTCAGTTTTGGGATGGGGATGGGGGGGGGGAAATACAAGAAAGATGTCAGTAAACTTGATTGTATCTGGTAGTGGGCTGGAGCACGTGCCCTATGGGAAGAGTCTGAGGGGATTGGACCTAATAGTGGTCTTCCAAAACTTGAGGTTACTAAGAAGATGGAGCCATGCTCTTCACTGAGGTGCTCAGGGTTAGAACAAGAGATAGTGGTCATAAGTTGAAACAAGAGAGGCTTCAAAAGGATATAAGGGAAAAAAAAGTTTTTCTATGAGGATAATTAAGCATTGGAACAAGTTGCACAGTGAGGTTGAGGATTTCTTTGTCTTTGGACACTTGATTAGGAGGTGGGACTAGATGGCCATCAGAGGACCTTTCCAACCTGAATAGTTCAGTCATTCTAGGAGGAATAGAGAGTAACCAATGCTAGCCAGCATTAAGTAAACAAAACAAGAACAAAAGAAAAACAAACAAACAAAAAAACAACCCACAGACCTTTTTTTTTTCCAAACTTAAGTAGTAATTTAGTGGAATATGCTGATGTTTATAGCATACAAATACACCAAGCTTTTACAACTTAAATGTTGTAAAAAACTATTAAACTATAATTTGGTAATGGAGGGGAGGAGGCACATAGAGAAACACATGCATTCCCATTTTTTAGAAACATCAAATTAATTCCCCACGTTCCAGTGGGGAATGTGCAGATGTTAAAAAAATGTCAAAACCTTGAATGTTGCTGTAAAATTGAGTTATTGTTCTTCAGTTTCCAGGTTTTGTATTTAGGCTTGATAAGGAGACTACTATTCCACTGACATTAATCCTTTCAGTATTGTTATAGTTCTGGTTTCACTGAAAAAAATTGTAAGCAAGCTATTTATTTAGAATAATGTGCCATATTTTCTGTCTGGGTGTACACTTTCTGACATAAATTTCTATCTAGGATAACTCATGCTTTCTGAAGACCAGATTGAGTATAAAACCTGAGGCAATTAGTTGAAATATAATGGCAAATCAACATCTTTATAATAAGCTATACCTCTTGATTCAGGATTTGATCACAAGGGTAACTTCTACCTTACTTTTATTAGCAGATATAAAGCCTCTTACCAGGAATATCAGCAGCACTGGACTCTGGGCAGAATCAGGAGGCTCAAATAGCATCATTGTACAGGCAGTTGGTGCTGAGAGACAGATTTTAATGCATGTGTCATTTGGTCTTAAAGACTGTTGAGAGGAGTTTTAGGCATCTCATATAAAGAATTATCTGAGGGAATGTTAAGCTCAGGAAGCCAACCACATATGGTTGCAGGGAACAGGGATCCATCCTTAAATGACAAGTATTTGTTAAAAATCTGAAAAAGGATGAGGATGGAAAAGATGTATCTGGACACTTCAGAGGGAAAGTATTTTCTGTTCTGTCCACAGGCAACAAACTACCATGGCTTCATGCAGGCTTTAGTGAAAGAAGGTCAAAATAAGCCACACAAGAATTTCAATTCACAGAAAAGATATGGTTTAAAGTTCAGTTTAAAAATGTGCACTTACTTGTCAGGGCTAGTTCCATTCCAAAAATTGGATTGTCCAGTTCTGATTCATACCCTCCATGTGTGTGCTCCATGTTGCTTACAAGACAGAATAGCAAAATAATACATCTTTCATTGAAATTACAGCAGTCTAGCCTTTGAACTGAATCAATTGCCCAGTTCTTGTTATCCAACCTCCCTTATTTGATGTGACTGAATATCATGACACTGGAGGAGCATTAGATGTTCTCATACAAAGCAAGCAAGCAAACATTTACTGATCTGTGCATCATCTGGCAAGCAGCTGTGTGCTCCACTGCTACTGTATATGCCAAGGGGGACAAGAGTACGATGGTTAGGCTGGTGCTTGAACCCCAAAAAGTTAACTACTGTTTCTACATGTGCTCCAGACCTGACAGCACCTGTTCACTGTAGCCTTGTAGCAGTGTCCCAAGCTTGGCACTGAGTTTGCGTCCCCTATTTATCAGTAGGAGTTAAGTGCTCTTTTGCGTTTAAAGTAAATAGGTGATAAAATCTCCCTACTAGCATGTGCTTTTCAAGCTTGAAAAATGCCAGTGCGTATGTTGACTGGCATTTACTGTTTCACACTGTATTGGAACATAATGTAACCTTGAAAGTGGACTCCGTTAAATAGTATTCTGATTACTCACATAGCGATATCAGAGAAACTACAAAACTTAAGCAGTGATTATACATCTTCTGTTGCTTGCAACTACCTGGTGACTTTTTAACTAAATGAGTATACCTTACCCAGTGCATTGCTTTAGTTAATGCTTCTGATTCTCATGTAATCAATTCTTCATCTTTCATCTGCTGCTCAAAAAATCTTGTTCAAATGACAATAAAATTATACTGAAATGCATGTACACCAGAGGATGGAAAATAACTATAGTTACACGTTTAACCATAAAAACAAAACATAGATAAGGGATATTTTTTTTCTACTCTTTTAAAATGATGTAACTCGCAGTTGTACAGAAAACCATGTTACAATATTGGCCTCTTATAAGACAAAAATCGGTCTGTTAACTCACAGCTTCTCAGTCTGTGGCAGACAGTTAATGTGTTGCTCACAAATCAGAAATGTATAGTTAAAACTGAGGCCAACAGAAACATTTAATGTTGCCCAAAGACCAACATAAGGTGAAGACCACTCGCCTGGGTAGAAACAAAGTCAATAGGAGAAGTTAACAGGCATAATTTTTAAAATAATTTAATCAGAAAAAAAAATTGTTTTAAAATCTAACTGTTTAACATCTCAATCAAAATGTTCAGTGCTCAGCAGTGCATCTTTCTAATTGATAGAACAAATAGATAAGTTTCTTCTTGAAGATGCATTATGGAGCCCATGTATTTCTCTAACACAGATTTTGTTTTTCTACATTTATATCAAAGTGTTCTGCTACAACAGTGGAAAAGATATCACTGATAACATTACTTTAGTATAGACACTATGGACTTGAGATAGGATGAGAAGCGTGAGGGAGTCCAGAGGGTGTGAGACAGTCAAGTAATATTTTCCTCTGGAAACACCACTAAGTGGTTAGCTTTCTACCTGGACAGTTCTGGTTATATTATTTTTGATATTTTGCTTGAAATGCTTGCAGTAGCAGAGACTGAGTTTGTGTTGTGTGAAGTCTTTCAGCATGAACACTTTTCTGTTTAATCCAATAGCAAGTTTAGAATATAGCTGGGAGCTTGAAATAGCTACATTTTCACAAAGCACTTGCCTGGGACGGAGTATTGAGCAAAAGCCCATTTGCCAAAAATTTATCCGGTAAATATCCTGAGGAACACAACAGAAAATTAATATGGATCAATAAAGTTATTAGACTACACTGAAGCACCCTGAAGCTGCTTGACTTCCCTGTGATATGACCCACATGGGGAGTTACCATGTTGTAAGTTACATATGTTGTCTTCTAATTTCACTTGATCTGTTTTCACTTTCCAGGGAGTCTGTGTGCCAGGCATTACTTTGGGAGGCATTAGGAGTTAATCAAGATTTTGAAAATGGTTGCACTATATGTATGTCATGTACATGGTATTTCTTGAGGAAGCAAAGACTGTATCTAGACAGCCTTTGTGGACTGTAGTAGCGAGCAAACTCTAGCCCTCAGGCTGCTTGAGTAGAAGCTGACCCTTGTTGATGCCGTCCAGAGCGGGCTGACCACACGTACTTGGCATAGCAGTTCATATGGGTCCTCTCAGCTCTCACATAACATCTCTTAGACATACTTTTTTTGACGTTTGGAGGTTCATTCAGAGGGATTTTTTGTTGTTTTGTTTATTTGTTTGGGTTTTTTTTGTTTGTTTTTTTTTTAAATAGCCAAAGGGTGTGTTTCAGCCCCCTGGAGAGGTATTTGTGGAGCATAATGCTGCAGGTGCCTGTTGTGTGCTCTGGAAGGTGGCTTCCTCAGTGCCACACCAGCTGGGATACACTGGAGATGAACTTGGGACGTTTTGTGTTTGTGCAGTTAGAAACAGGCCCTTGAGTGAACTGTCTTGTCAGCTGTGTCTGGGTTTCCTCATGCATTCAGTTTGGATGAGGAAGAGACCAACAGGCCTGCTCTGACAACACAGAAACACCCCTGCCTTTGAGTTGTACAGCTGGTCTGATAAAAAATGATATCATGTACTTTGTCTAGATTGTAGTGTTTGCATAATGGTAAAAAAATGTTTTGTGAACATGTGCTGTGGGGTAAAGTAAGGAAGGACTGCAGGCAACCTGATGTAAACATGTAAAAAAAAATTGGAATTAAGAATTTATCATACAAACATGCTGTGACAAAAATGTTCAGAGAAGTCAACAAAAGCTATTATGTGCATCGGTCAGATCATCTAAAAAATCACCAGACTGCTTTAATGAGGAGCTGAAATGTAACCAAGAATTTAAGAAAAAGACTTTGGGCTAGGAAAAATACTGTCTTTGTGTTTTAGCCGAATGACTAATGCGGTAGTTAGGTCAATAGATTTTGAAAGCAAATTAGCACGTTTGAAATGAAAAATATAGCAGCAGTGGAACAAACGTTGGCTGCCAGGTAACTAATTTTCAAAGTCCAATAATGTTGACCATGGAAGAGCAAATGAAAGTCAAGTATAAAAAAAGGAAACTGAGTTTTAAGGCTTTTTGGGAGGGTGAAACACTTAGGCTCAACATGATATTTAGGGCTGATGAAACTACAGATACTGTGACCGTAGGGACTGAAACATACTACACACAGTTATGTATAGATGCAATACTTAACCTAGGAGGCAAAATCCTGTAATCCCTACTAAACAAAAATCCCATTGAAGTCAGTAGAAGATTTGGGTGAACAAGGAATGTATAACTCGGCAATTAGAGACAAACTTGCAGCCTGACCTTGACTGGGCCTTTGTGCCTGTGATTAGCTGTACCCATAGCATCTGGGCACATTTGTTTAAAGGCACAGTCAATTTTAATGACATCTCAAAAAAAACCCCAATTATGACATAAAGTTCTAATTGATCCAAATGACAAATGCAAACAATTGCAGAGACATATGAAGGCTACATTTTTAAAATCTTGAGTCTTTTGGAACAGCAACATTCTGCATTCTTTCTTCCTTTCCTTCTCAGAAAAAACAGGAATTTAATAGATACTGTTCTAGATTTGTCCCTAATAATGTAGGGTGACAGTTATGTGACTTTTCAGAAATGTAAGACAGTAAGGTAGATTGTTGTGTGGGATGTCAGAAGTAACTTCCAGGTAAATTAATAAAAATACCTAACAGCATCTGCCATACATGTTTATAAAGCAATATTAATAAATACTCTCCAAATTATTTTAAAACTATTTTGATATGAAACAAAATGTTCTTAAAGTTCATTCATTTACATTTTTTCCCTCTTTGTGATCCTAGTTCAAATAAAATTGAAAATAAACAAAACACTTTCTTTTGAAACAAAATTTAATTGAGCATACCAGAAATGTCATTCTCACTGCCAGTTACTCTAATGGGACATGTGTTCCCTGTGTCTGAATCTACTTTGTTTGAAAAGAGCTGCTGTCTCAAAGTGTTGAGGAAATTGCAGTTCTCAGTGAAAGAAATGCTAGAAACGTGCACAGGAACAGACAGAAATTGTTTCATAGTCTGGTCCTGTAAATGGTAACCTCAGTGACTACAATGAGCTCTTGGTATTAACAAGTCTGTGTCCAAAATTCCAATTTCCAGGACTGCAATCCTGCACAGATGTGTGTGTGCTTCATGGTACACACAATAAGCTGCTGCGGGAAAATTCAAAGGAGTCCTTCTACTACATTAATTTTGTGTGCATGTAACTCCATTATGGTTTTATATGCAAATCATTATAAATAATCTCTGCAGATTGACTTTGGGAAGTGGTTTCATATGTTTAAAAAAGCGCTTCCTTAAGGGTTGTTGGTAGTGCTAGAGAATTTGAAATTTCTCTTCCGCATAAATTCTCCTATTTTGACGCTTCTGCTAAAATATCAAAAAACTCTGGAACCTTTTGTTTTGAGGAGACTGACTCGTATGATAGGGTCTATTTTATTCAGAAAGTCTAGAGCCCTTTACTTTCATTTAATTGTTTCTTCCTTTTGTATTAGAACCTGTCATCTTGAAATGTGTACCTTTGCTTCTAAACAATAAAATCTCAGGGTGCTCTGAGCCTGAATGTTAGGTTCCACTGGCATTAACGAACTTTTACTCCATTATCTCTTTCTTCCCTCACTCCCATTTTCACTTCACAAACCTGATATCTGTGTTTGCTTACTTAGAGTCCTTCTGTTCAAGACTCTCTGACCAGGTGTATACAAAATGCAGTGATACAAAATCATTTTTTTCATAAAATAATTGTTTACTTCTAAGAGCAGATTAAAAGTTTAACATGAGAAAATATTTCAATCTAACAGTAAGATTTGTGCATATGTTTAGCTTAATTTTAAACATCTTCCTTACAGCGTTCCACAGACTTTGAATAACTAGAATGTCTGTTCCCCTTTCTTCTGCTCTCTGTATGCCTCCTTTTAATATATATAATCCTTATAAATCCGTTTTCTTTTTCATCAGTTTCTGGGCCTTGATAAGAATGCAGAGAACTCAGCAGAGTGGTATAGGGCAAGTTTTAACTAATGACGCTATCATGGATTTTAAGGTGCAATATTTTAACTTCCATCAGAGACTATACGTATTCTTACAATCCAGTGGAAGGTGATAGCTTAGGGCATACTTAGTAAATCTAATTTGCAAAAAATTCATTCTGCAGTCAAGCCTTCTTCGGGAAGTCTTCTGATAACATACTGTGTTCAGCATTGGATTACTCAGTGTTCTGTCAGTATAAGTTAGGATCTAGTTTAATACTGCTGATGCTCCCTGACCCTTTTAAAGTAGCATTGCAGTACAATACACTATTCAGAATAATTTAAGCCAAAAATAATGGGCAACATATATTTCTCCTGATTTGGTTGCATGAAAGGTTACTGTGACCAAGTCTCAATCTAGTTCTTGGATTTGTCGTTCTCAAGGATTTTTTTGCCTGTCCCCATCTGTCATGCCTTGCTGACAAATCTCTTAATACCTGTCAGGTTTTACATGGTGCAATAAGCTTTCTCCTTCAGTGATACACAAGCATTACTTCTCTTTTGTGATCAAAAACCACTGTTGCTTTTTATTTTTTCCTCCCCATAGTTCAGAAGGGATGTGACAGCTCCACAGAACTACTGATATTTTATACTATAGTTTGCAATGAAGTTAGCTCCTCAGGGAAATCAAAGGTGCACCTTGCTTTGTCTTACCCATTTTGTAGAGAGGAATACCTGAGCTGCTGATTTCAATCCCTGAAAGTATGCAGCTGGTACAAGCTATTCAAACATAGGAAGAATAAAATGGCATTCTTCCATGCCACACTGTTCTACATTCTCCAATACTGACATATTAAAATACTTTATTTTCTTGGGTTTAAATAATTTGCCCTTAATGGAACATTATGACTTTGTATGTGGGTGAAGGGTTTTGTTATTGTCTTTTGTTTTTTAAAATGCTTTCAGTGTAATGTTGTACTTAAAGGCTTGAAAATAAATCTTCTTCTCTTTGTACTGTTATAATCCATTTGGAATTTTGTGATTAAGATTGGAGAGTGCTTTTCTCTGTCCCTACAGCATCAAAGAGCAAGGATAAAAGTATTATAGGCTCAATGTCTAAACAAGTGTGTTTGTTTCTGTATAACTTCTCTGTAACAGATGTCAAATGGTGATCCAAAGAATGTTCCACACAGAATTTAGGATGGAACAAATTTCAAACTCAGATTATCAGAGTGGGCACAAGTGGGCGGTGGGTAGCAGGTCCTTTGCATTCTGTGCCTACCTCAGGCTAACGAAATTCAGATGATATCTATCTTTTGCCTACATTAGCAAAGAATATTTACGTAAAATATTTGGGTGATACTTCGACAACAAAAATAAAAGCTTCTTCTGATATTTTGTTTATTAATAAAATCTCACAATTTAATACCTTAGTTACCAAAAGTTTAGCTGTATGATGTTAGTCTGATGTGTTACTTTGAGTTACCAAATAGACTTTTTAATGACTAGTTTAAAATGAAATTAAGAAATGTGATGATGAATAAAATAATCAGGTGCCAATGTACTTTGAATGGCACACACTTAGAAACTCTATGAAAATGCGCAGGTTTCTAAAAGCCTTTATGTTTCATTTTTCATATATACAAAACTGGTTTGTAGTAACTTGAAACAAAGATTTTGCAACTGGAATTGCTGTGTTATAGCTTGCTCACTATTCTTTAGCTTTTTGTTGAGTTTTAAGTAGTGTATTGTGTTTATAGCTAGAATATTTGTTGAAACAGGCAATGTGACAAAGTAGGTGGTCTGCTAATTAATATTTCTGTACAGATCTGTAAACTGTGCAAGGCTTGTTTAACAATACAGAGATCATGTCCTATTAGATTAAGACATTTGTTTAGGAATAAAGTTCAACTTTTTCTTTGAAATTCAATTGATCTTGTTACATGGCTTGTGAAATTATTTATTTTAAGAACTGTTGTAAAAGTATAATTAATTCAAGGAATTTCTGTGAACTGTTGCTAAATATTTAGACCACAGATTAATTTGCTCATGACTTCATATAGTGATTTTAAAAACTTGGTGAAAAGGAAAATTACTTAGTAGTGAGAGAAATTATACAACAGTGATAAGAGGTGATGTGTTCATTTAATTCTTCTGTCCAATAAATGGCCACATTGTTAAAAATTCAAGAATAAACAAGAGCGTTGAACTGAAAACTAAATATTCTAATCACAGTGAGAACGCACTATATGCTGTAGCCTATGTGTTTAGCATAACTCAGAAATGTTCTTTAGAATGTGCAATTTCATATTCCAGCTCTTAGTGAACCATTTGTATGTACTATTGACCTGTAGAACAGAAAATATTACATTAAAACTGTACCTTCTGCCTTTTTGGAGACTTCATACACAGTAAGCACTTTTACTTCTCACTCGCTAATTAGGGCCTAGGATGTCTTTGCATAGTACACATACTGTGCTCAAGCAGTACCTCAGAATGGCCTGGCATTCAAATTAAAATAAAAGGGTTGTCCTTTACCTTTCTGTTTAGTAAATCTCTACTTAATACTGAGAAGCTTTTTAAATTCTCGCTGCCTGTGTTACATCTCCTGAGGTGATGACAGTTAATTGCAGCCTTACTATGTTAGTAGTTTTCTTCAAAAACCGTCTCCATATTTGTTTGCTTTTACTGACAAAGCTAATGGCAGTTGCTAATAAAAGTAATGATAATGCAAATGAAAGCTCAGTAAAGACTGAAAATCAACAATCTTATAAAGGCTTGGTAGTTTATTCTTGTATACTGAGTTTAATGAGATACATCTGACAAAAAAGGTTGCAGGGTATTTTAAAAAAACAGCAATATTAAAACCATTCAAAAAAAATGCCTAACTGGTGTTTCATCATTTTCTGAGAGACTAAGATCTTATAACCAGAATTTTTAGTTGGAGTTCAATTTCTAAGTATTTAAGTTTTGTTTTCAGAATTGCTTGATTCACTTTCCTCAATGTTAGCTAAAAGTTGCTTGAAACTATTCAAAATGAACATATTGTTTCTATAATGCATCAAATTCTAGAGAACTGTCATGGTCAACCCAGATGCATCGTAGTTGCACCTGCAGTTGACACCAGAGCCTCACAGGCTGCAGCAGTTGTGTTGCAGAAAACACTGGCATTCTCGTGTTGCCAACTGTCTTCTTTCCAGCATATTGCAGTGCCTGTTAGCCACTGTGATAACCCAGCAATCATCACAATGTCGTCCTTTATTTTTACTTATAAATGGTTACCTCTCTCTTCTGATCATGCACTCGGTCACAGTGATCCTCGCATTTGTCACCACTGATCAGTGTATCTGAGGATGACCAAGAAAATAATACACAAATGTCGTCTGGTACAGATTACACTGCCTGGTGTCTCCAAGATTTAATCAGATATAAGCCTTTAGACAGCAATAATCCAAATCCTTATTGATTCCCAATCTATGTGTAATGCTTGCTGAAAGCTTCAGTATGGGTCTTTGAATCTGTTAAAGAATCCAGATGCAGCTGCACTTAAACAGTGACTGGTTATCCTACAAATTTTCATGACTGCTGCGAAGCCTTTGACCTTTAATTTTTAGGCTCATCTAGTGCAAGCTCCTGAATAGTGAATCGAGTCTATTGATAAAAGGCTTGACTTTCATAATTTATTTTGCAAATATGACTTGCTGTATTCTTAGAAATAGTCTGCAGTGTTTTATGGCCACAATACTGCTCTGGAACAATGCAAACTTCAAAGATCAGGCTCAAGTGCATGAGAACAAAACCTTTTCTGTTACTATAAACTAGTTGTGAAATTCCTTCAAAAAAGGTCATAGATATTCAGGGTTTGGCTAAGGTGCTGCCAACCTCATTCTCAAAACTGCTTTCCATCGTAGTCAATAAAGGTGTTTATTGACACTGTTTCCCGTTTCTGTGCACACATGCATATCTAGATCATATGGATTTCTCTTACGGTGCTGTGGCATTACCACCTCTGATTGTATCAGATGCCATGTCACCTACAGCAATGTCTTAATTACCCAGGCTCGTACAAACCTGGGAGAACTGGCCACCTCTGGCAAGCTTTTAAAGAAACCAGGCAGCAGAGCAGGGAGTTAGTTGCTCTAGAAAGGGAGGAATTATTTCTCTCTCTCTCTACTTCCCAGAGAAATCAGACTCAGATCAAAAAAAGCTATTTTCATAAGTAATTCCCATTAAATGTATGAAAGTACTGGTGTTTTATTAGGGAATGTTGAGAACCATTCAGGTATGCAGGTTCTTGAGGAATAAGCACCAGCCAAGAAGAGTGTTTCAGAAACTCGGTAGCAGCTACATGTTTGACTGAAGGACCAAACATAAGTACCTTTGTGCAAGTCTATAATCTTAATATGTTTTTCAACATTTTCAAAGAATATCTAAATATTACCTGAAAAATGCTGATTTGCTTAAAAAATT
Organism: Antrostomus carolinensis; assembly: GCF_000700745.2. Lineage (NCBI taxonomy): Eukaryota > Metazoa > Chordata > Aves > Caprimulgiformes > Caprimulgidae > Antrostomus > Antrostomus carolinensis. The sequence goes on along the minus strand of NW_010290364.1, from coordinate 95,649 downwards.
GATTTCCCTTAAAATGGAAATTTTATACTACTTACCACAAGTTTAAATACGTGTACGTATAAACAGGAGAGCAATATTAAATAATGAAAGAATCAGATTATTTTCTAGCAGATTAACAAGCTGATAGACCAAAAAAAAAAAAAAATGTATACATAATATAGAAGTGAAACTTCCATAGTTTTAGGCTAATTCTCATAGGCAATGTCTTTTTCTTCCTTTTTAACAAATGATCTTTCAAATCTCTCCTCAAACTTTTTTTTTTTTTCCTTGTGTATGCACTTTGTACATTCTTGGTATTTAAAATGCCAGAATGAATAGAGATCACTTAAAGCATAAAATAGTTCAAACCATTTTATTTATTTTATACTTTCATTCTTACTTGTTATGTTTTTCTGTTGTGCTTTGGAAGCTTTTTGGAACAGAGACTGATTCTAATATCTCTGCTGTTCTCATGATGTTTTGATGTAGTTCAAATTAACTGCAGTGATCTTACTACTTATTTAAAGTAACATGAAATAAAAAAATTATGCTCATTGTTACCATTTCACTTCTGTATAGCACTTTTTTGTTACTATATTGAATGGTAACTTGGAAATCTGCAACTGCCGACAGTCATTCACCAATAGTGACAAATTAGCGCATGTGAGGTAAAAAATCAGGGCTATTCTAGCATGATTGTAGAAGTGGATAAAAGTTGAATTTCATTATTAAATACAGCTAAAATATTTAATTAGGTTATTTTCCTTTTTTACTGTCACCAACTTAAAAAAAACCCTAGTACTGAAATACATGAAAATTGCAATAAAATATTGTGCAAGTGTTTATCATACTTTTCTTTTGCAATATTTCCATTTACTTGCACACTGTTTCAACATTAGAATTTAACTACTTCATTTTTAATACATTTCAATGAGTCAATAAATACAATATACAAACATATCAAAATTGAGGGGTTTATAGACGGCATTTTCCTATTAAGAATTGTCAACAAAATCCTTGAAAATTAAATGAGTTGACCACTATAATGGGAGCAGATGTGTAAAGTACCATTATAGCACATTGCACCATCAATAATGTGTCAAGCATGCTGCCAAATATTAAGTGTTCTGACCTTTGTTATTAATAATAGAGGCAGACACTGGGGACACGTGAAAGACAAATAATGTAACGCATGGAAAATCTATTATAGATTTGATTTTGTTAATGGATATAGAGCATATCTGGTGTCCTGCCCCTCCCCTTGCAAGCTCTAATTTCATGAAAAAATTGACATACCATGTGGTGGAAACCCACATGGTGAAAAACATACTTTGACAGAATACAATGTTCCCAAGTTAAATAAATAATAGTGAGAGCAAGCTTGTCATCAAGCTTTACTACTTTATTTATATGTGTATTTGTCATTTCCCCCGCTCCTCAGGAAATAATATGGAAGAAGTGAAATGAAGCAAGCTTGTCTTTATTGTATTCTTCATTCATTCTTGTGTTTTTAAGTTATTTTGTTCAATATCATCAATTATCTTGTAGAGATTGGCTAAAGGCTTAGTCAACGTCTTTCTCCAAAGTATAGCTTCTAGATCATGCTAATATGTAAAAATGACAAAAAACAGTGGAATGGACAACGAAAGGACAGTGACAAATTCTTATGAAGTGAGTGGTGTTTAGAAACAAAAACAAAAAAATCCCAACCCTTTAACTGACTTAAAGGAGCAAAGAAAGTAGAAAACATGGGACAGAGAAAACTCCTTCCTCTCCAGGCGCTAATGACACAAATTTGCTGCTTCTCCTTGATGTAGAATATCAATCCCAGAATGCATTTCCAGTAAAGCGTTATGCAACTGGTTCAGGATTCCGTGTAGAGTGCACTGCAACTGGTTCATATGAAAATCAATGGACTGCTTACATTTATCAAAAAACTAAGCAGCAGCAAAGAATTTGGAATAAAAAGGAGGGACTGAGACAGTATATTTTTGTGACGTTAACCAAAATTTGGACAAAATAAAAAATATTGCCAGACAACTGTTATATTTACAGAAGCAGTTGCATTCCTCTCTTAAAAATTTAGAAACTTTTTAACAATCCTTAATGATTTGATGCTTTTACTATATGCAGAACACACACTTCTAATCAACCAAAACTTAATACGTAGTTTGATGTTCATGTCGACAATGAAGTTTGACTGTTGTACAAAATTGAATCATGCCACAAGCTCCTTATACATATGTTTATCTTTAAACGGTTTGATACAGATGAGAGTAATTTGCTGCAGTTCCAAAATACATGCCTTTCATAGACTTACAGTGAATATACTATGAAGAGATCATTGATCTGTGTGTCAACATAATATAGGAAACATATTGAAAAATCAACATATATTTTCAATTTTTTTATTTTTTTTTTCACCCTAATTCTGGGCACTGCATGTACTGTGTTTAGTATACATGCATGGATGTCCTTCTTCCTTTCTTGCTAAATCAGAAGAGGGGAGAGAACAAAGTCCTCTAGTGATCAGGTTGGTTTTCCATTGTATTTGTAAGTTTGAATTGAAGCCATCTTTACAAGCAAATAGCTTTATTAAACTAAGCACAAAATAATTCTGTTACAATAATAACGATTCATTTTTTAAAAGAAGTAATTTTATATATCTGCTCCAGAAATTGTTTTCCTTATGTTAAGTGAGCACTTCATATTGTAGTCAGTATTCTCTATCCTTTACGTGGCACTCTGACCCATGGAAATCCCAGAAGAAATGCATTTGAAAACAAAACTTTATTAAATTAGGTACAATACTTTAATAAAGCCACTAATTTCTTTTGACTTTCATTCATGCATATATTATACATGTATACCAAATTTTCTCTGCAGCTAGCAAAGACATGGAAAGACATGACTTGATTTCATTAACACACATTATTTCTAACAAATATAACCTCTTTCTGGCTCCATATCCTGACTTCTTATCAACTAAGTAATTTTGTGTTTCAGTACTTATCTGATGATCTAGGCCTGTACCTTGAATATCTGAAACACCAATAGCCAACAGTTTGTTTGCAGCAGGCTGCACAGGCTTTGAAGGGATTCATCAAAGGTTGGTGAACCACTGGTTGGATTCTCCTTCCATGTTACCCGCATGATCTGCTGGTACCTTCTAGGGTCAGCTACTAGATGACTAAGCACAGTTTCTGTTCCTGGGCCTCTCACGAAATGGACTGTCATCCAGCTTTGTGACAGGATCTATATGTCATCTCCGTGCTGTGACCTCCCGTGGCGTGCATATTCCCATCACGTCAGGTGCGCATCTGCAGTGCTGGCATTTACTGCGCTGGTGCAGTGACCCCATTACTCGAGCGGTATGTGCTGCAGCACCCTCAGGGAACCCTGCCAGTAGCCTGGCAGGAGTGAGGCTACTCAAACCCTACTCTTTTCACCTCTCTGGAGAGGTGAAAGCAAGCAGACAGTGACCGAATTAGTTGTTTGTTCAGCTTGGATTTTTGTCTGTGACCTACTGTTTGAGAACCTGCATGGCGTCCTGCAAAGAGAGTAGAGGCAAAACAAATTTGAAGGCAAGGCCCCAAGATAATGCTTGCTGGATGGCTTGGGTCAGAGATGACCCTTTCTATGGAGACAAGGAAAGACATTAAGTCCTGAATGAGCACATTTCTGAGACTGATAGCCTGGTTGTTGAAATCTCCCAGGACACTGTAGTCTATGGTGATGCTGTGCTTAGCGGCGCTTTAATGAAAACATTTTCTTTTTTAACTTAATAGCATTTTGATACATAAAATGACTTTGAAATCTGTTTTAGCTTTGACTTCTGTATTTAACTGTATTTATAGAAATTAGTTCTGTGAATCTGCCTTACCCTGAGACGTTTCTCCTGTATTTGTCACTTGATAAGGAAGTGGATGTGTGCCATTTTGTACCCTTTTAGTTGTTTGTGAGACACGGAGCAGGTGAACTAATTCAGAACTGGTTGTTTTACTTGCATAATGTTCAAAACAGTTGAATTTAAAGAATTTAAGTTTTGTTATTAATGGAGTTTGGTAAGAAATCTTAAATAACAGGTTCTATGGTTTCATATTTCTGGTTTTAAACACACATTTTACACTGTCAGAGCCTGGTGTTTCTCAGACTAGAGCAACAGTTTTGCAGTAACCTGTACGGGATCTGCAGCCAGTTGTTAAGACACTTCCTACAAGGTGTACCTCTATATTTCATGTCTCATACTGCCATCTAAGGGCCACGTAAGCTGAGAAGGTGGCTAAAGGTTCTTCAGTACTTTTCTTTCTCCTTACTGTCCTTCCCTTTGGGAAGTCAGCAATTCATGGATGAGAGGGGGTGGGCAGGGAATAACTTTGATGCAATATGTTGTTTCCTCTAAGAGGACAGAGACATCTTCCAGATAAGTGAGAACTTAAAATGTAAATCTGACTCTTTTAGGAAAATGCAATTGCAATGAGTTTGTATAAAAGCTAGCAAGTAAGAAAGTGCAGTTGCAGTATTTGAGGCTGCTCTTGAAAAAACAAGTTAAGGAGTGTAGTGCTTAAAGTCCTGAAGAGTTTCAGTTGAAACTCTTAGCAGTGGGGAAGTGTGGAGTTTAGACTCTTAAAAGTACCAAAGCCCTTGACTCGTACAGATTTAAAGATTAGTGCTCTATAATAGAATTTCCTCATTAGGATTTTTCCTAAAAAGGAAATTATCACATGAATAGTTTTCTTCTTTTTTCTAATTTCCCTGGTATATTTCTGAATGTTTTGACTTTCCTGGACTAAGGGAAAATGAGCAAAAAATTGGTGTTACATTAAAAGTATGTGATATTAAATAACATTAACATAATTTAAATATTTTGAGATTTCAGCATTCAAAATTTTATCATGAAAACTTTTCTGTACTTGTATAGGCTTAATTCTATAGCTCCTTCCCCACACAGATGAACTATGCTAAAGAACTAGTGGCACTAGTGAAACATTTCTGTATTTGTCAATATAGTAGGGTTGGCATTGACTGACAAAAGCAGTTTTTGTAGGAGAACCCCTTTGAGCACGACTTTATTTTACAATGTATGAGTTGTTTTTCAGGCTAGTTTCTGACAAACCTTGTGTAATAGAGAAAGTAATTAATCTTGCATGTTACTTTGACAGGCTCATGCAAGCAAAGACCTGGAAGAGCAATTGCGGTCTGTGTCCAGTGTGGATGAACTCATGACAGTACTTTACCCAGAATACTGGAAAATGTTCAAATGTCAATTGAGGAAAGGAGGTTGGCAACACAACAGGGAACACTCCAGCTTTGACACAAGATCAGATGATTCACTGAAATTTGCTGCAGCACACTATAATGCAGAGATCCTGAAAAGTAAGTACAGGACAAAAAAACACGTTCTAACACATGATAAATTAAAATCCAAAGGTTTGTCAGTTGCGTCAAAAATATTTAAAAAGCTAAGCATCATCAGTAAACCACCCTCCACAGTTTGATTTGATGGCTATAAAATAAAATCTTTGACAGAGAACCTTCCCTAATAAAATAAATTGCTCCACAGAGGTGTTTTTGGTACATCCATTGTAAGAAAGGTACAGACTACTTTCTTAGCTCAGTAGGTGTAATAAGTTAAGTGTATATCTTCAGGTATAAGGAATCTTGCTTTGTAGAGGCTGTGATGATTTTGCAGAAGGCAAAGAAGGCTCCAATAGTTAGATTCATTGAACTGTTTCTACTCTTTTTCTGCAATTATGTCACAGCTGGTAACGTTTTCTTCTCTTACATGTTATTGCTTTAGGAGACCAAATAATCTACTTGTAGCTTTTTCTTATTACAAGGGGGCAGTTGTCATGATGCTGCAACCAGAAAAAAGAAGAGCCTTAACACAAATATGTCAATACCCCTTAGTGTTTCAGATGGTCTGGATAAAAATATAATTAGCTTACAGTATAAGCAAGTGCTTACAGGTAGGAGAACACAGACTTTATAGTGGGAAGTGGATTTTTTGACATTATATTGGAAATCACGTGCCTTAATTTAGACTAACATAGGAGAAATTTCCCTTTTTTGTGAGTAGCCTACCAAACACTGGCTCCAAGAGATAATAAAGGACCTGTACAGCTGCAAGTCTCATGGCTATTTAGTGTAAGATTGCATTTGGCAAAAAGCTCTATAACACTATGGAAAATATTTGCCCAAATTTGTGTGGGTAATCTGGGCACAAATACCACCTTTCAGATGAAATCATGTGGTGTACATAATTACATAATTGCTAAATAATAACCTTTTGCTTTAAATTATATTTTTGTAGTCAACCAAGTAAACGTATTCAAATTAATTGCATGTTAAGTGTGTAGGCATAAAAGTTAATGTTTTTAATATATAGTATCCAAATGAATTACTGTGTGGGACTGGTTAAAATTACTTTGCAAAGATGTGCAGTACTTCTTTAGACTTCACTCACAGTGAGACTCACCCCGGGTATAGGAGAAAGGATACGTACAGCTTTAGCTGTGGATGTTGTAAGATCTTCCCAACCTTGTTAGATACCCTCTTAGCTCCACTGTGACTTTTATCCTGATTGCTGATAATGTCACATCCCTATAAAGAAGAAAAATTAGTTAGAAATTAACACAGAGATGTGTATTTCATTGAATAAAGGGTGTGACTCTTAGCAATGTATATTCTGGTTCTAAACTTCAAAAAGAACCCTAATAATTTACTACAGAAGAGTATTGCTTTTAAACAGTTACTTTATAACATATGAAATTCCCTATAACTTGGCAGGTATTGATACTGAATGGAGAAAAACTCAGTGCATGCCACGTGAAGTGTGTGTGGATGTGGGAAAAGAGTTTGGAGCAACTACAAACACCTTCTTTAAACCCCCATGTGTATCCACCTACAGATGTGGAGGTTGCTGCAATAGTGAAGGACTCCAGTGTATGAATATCAGCACAAATTACATCAGCAAGACAGTAAGTTCTCAATCTTATTACAGTTCAAGTGCTCCTTGCAAATCCATTTATGATCATGCATATTTTAAACCTTCTTATTGCTACTATGGGGAAGGAAAAAATCAATTCCAGAATACATAGGAAAAACAGCTGAAGAGAATACTGCCTGGAAGAAGATGCTAAACACTTTTCCTCCTAATATATTTTTTTCTTCCTTTTTTTTTTTCCACTTGGGGGAAAAAAAAAGAAAAGTTGTGATGTCCTTTTCTCGGTTTTGAGCTTATCAATGAAACTTATTCTACCCTTTTTTTAGCATCTACTATTTGCCTGCTGTATGAGGCAAGCACTCTCTGGAAAACTAATCTGTAATTTTTAGTAAAGACAGTTTTAGGACATGTGCAGAGAGGACACATGTTGCAAATAAAGCCTTTTAGAAACTGACTTTACTGTATTGAGATCTATTAGTATAACGTACCTATTTGTTTTGTTTTAATGCACCTTCCTCAGGTTGTGTGCAGTTTTTATTCTTCAAGTTCAAGGCTAGTGATCAGGTAGGAGTGTGCAGAGATTATGCATTCAGCCTTTGAGCTGCCTTTAAAGCAAAAGAGTACATGCATTATTCTATTTTAAGTAGCTATAACGATTATCACATTATTCTACAACATTTCCTTCAAAAATCATGTAAAAATAGTAGTGCTTCAAAATGTTTGCTACGGTATTTTGCTTTTGTTACAGTATTTGGTAGGTTTTTTTGTTGGTTGTGGGCTTTTTTGCTTTTTACCTCTTATTTCTGATGCTTTGAAGAAAACTAATTTTAGTGTAAATCTTGCTTCCTTTTTCAACCAGCTGAAGGTGCAGTACGTATTTATAAGGAAGACACACAACTGCATAGCCAACTATAAAATTGTAGCCTATGGAAATATCATTCCTTTATCATGACACAACTTAGTGCTCTGAGCCTTCGTGAGAGGAGATTAGGAAAAGTGAATGTAAAGAAAACAGAAAAAAACCAATTCTTTTTATAATACATTTTCTGTTCTCATTTTATCACCAAATCTGTCTGTCTGAAATGGTATATTCTACCAAGAATTTTCAATCCTAAATTTAAGCTATTGGTAGGCAGCCACGCAGCACAGGAATAATATAATTCAAATAGCTAAAACAGGAAAAACAATAACACTGATTTTGTTCAAGCCCATAGTTATTCCCACCACCAGCTGTCCTAATTCCAGTTGCTTGAAAGATGCAAAATTAATTTTTATTTCTACAACAAGAAAGATGATTTTTTTTTTTTTTTTTTGCATGTATTTATAAAGTTTAGTTTACCGGAATAAAGAATGATCTAGTTACAGAGAAAGTTGTAACATTTGGCACAGATTTCCTGGTCTTTGAGCACCATGTCAATAATTCCTTTCCATTCATCTTTCTGTTCATATCTACTGAGTGATGTATTTTTCTTTTTCCTAGTAGAAAATGGTTAGTACTGAATTTCTTTTTTAAGTTCTTTATGTTGTTGGTGATTATATGATATAGGAGTACTTAAAGATTTGAGAGACTCAGAAAATGTTAAAGGACTTATCAGAAAGAAAAAAGAGGCAATAACATTGTTTTCTTACCTATTTGGTAAAAGCAAGCAATTTAATATCTAAGTTTTCTGTCTTGCTTCTGCTTTCCAGTTTTATCTGGTCCTTGAAAGAGTGCAGTTTTTAAAAAACTCTTATAAAGAGAGCTATGGCTGTATCTCTTCATCTATCATCATCTCAAATCTTTTTAAAGTTATGTGACCACAGCTTACTCTATCTCAGATGAGAATTAGAAAGAAAAAAAGTATTGGATTCAAGACTCTTCTGTAGAATTCAGGTACCCTACACAACTATTTTCACTACTAGTATCCTTTTATTTCCTAAATGAAATGAGAACAAATGGTTAGTAACGAGGCATCTTTTGTTTTTTTCATAAGTCACCATTTTTGTAGCTTTATTTTTAGTGCATAAACACCATAAGATAAGCTACATAGTATTCGTAGCGTTCAAAAAGTGCTTAATGGGAAATTAACTTTTCAGCTGGAGGTCTTACTGTGAGGGCAGGCTCTAGCATTGGTTCCAGACATTAAAATCTAAAGAAAGTTGATACCAGCTTTCATCAAAATTAGTTAAAAATAGCTAAACATAGAAAATATTTGTATGGAGAGCAAATAATTACTTGCCAGGAGAATGGACTAGGTCAGATGTTCCGAGACTGGCTTGTGGAACACTGTGGTGGTCCAGAGGGAGGCCAATAGTTCTCTTAGTTCAGGCTGTGTTCCTCGTTTTTAGATACTTAACTTTATTAAGGGAAAAATATTCTGCTTTGCTTTTAATAGTGATTTTCCACAAACACTGTTTCTGTAGTTGCTAAGGGGTGTTTATACAATCATGATTGGGATATGAGACAATTTATTAATTAAGATGTGGTACAAGGTCTGCGAAAACATTTGAGGACCCCCTACTGTAATTCATAAAATGCAGTGGATCTTTGGCTTCTTCTTGGTCCGTGACGCTGCAAAAGCCTGTCTTTGCAAGTGGTGGCTTGTCTAATAAAGGTCTAAGGGGAAGGTAGTTGGTTTGGTCTGGGTTTTGTGTTGTATGGTTGTATTGTTTTTTTCTGTAATTTATTACTAATCAAACAGCTGTTCTCTCTTCTCATGACACAAGTGGTTCAACAGCAGTTACAAAGATTGGAACTACCTGGTGCAACAACAGCCTGTCCCTCAACTGTACTGTTTTATGCCCCACCTGTAGGTACTTACTGATAGATTGAAGGGGAGCAGTGAGCAGATGTCAAAGAGCCATCTCATTCCATTCTTCCTCTTGGCTGGCAGGATGAACAGTTTTTTGGCTTTTTTCAGATCGTTTGATGTAAAGGTCCTAAGTCTTCTTGTTTCATGGTTACAGCAATGGTCCCTTGAGGGAAAACTTCTTTCCATGCAGTTTGAAATTGGATTTAGAGATGCTTTTCTCACAGGAAACAAGTTAACAGCTTGAAATTGTTTGCCATATTTGAGAGGTACATGGTGTTCCTTTGCACAATTTGGAGATGCATATGTCACAAGAATTTTCGTTCATTTTGAACTTTATCATTTGTGCCTTTTCCCATGCATTTTTCTGTTAGACTGATAATTGTAATCATATAGGAGGTACTATTAATAGTGGGAGATATATCAGTATAATTTCCAAATTATTTTTGTTAAAATTTATGAAAAAAAATTATTGAAATATAAAAAGATAGAATAAGGAAACCAAGCATACTAAACAGATATGAAATGTATTTTATCAGATAAGTTACCTGTTATTGTGTCACACATAAACCTTGAAATACTGGGGGGGTTGGGTTTTTTGTTTTTTGTTTTTCAAAAAAGTTAGATAGTGAAATAAATAATGATGATGTACCATTTTTCAAATAGCTTATTTTCATTCTTTCCAGTTCAGAGCTGTTTAGAGTTCTGAAGTCAAACAGTCTTATATCCTTAGCTTGAAAATCTCTAGACACATTGTGCTCTGTTACACTGGTTATATTTGGCTGACCTTACTGACACTTTAGGAAGTGCAAAGATCACAAGTGATGGAAACTGAGAGTCAATCAATTTAAGTGAAACTTGCCAAAATAAACCACAGTCTATCAGAAGAATATAATGTAGTTAATGTAAATGTGGAAAAGTATATTTTAAAGTATCTACAATTATAAGTTTCCATCATCCTGATATGAAAATAAGTTTTGATTCTTTTATATTTCAGAACTCAGTGATGTTAATAATAGTTTTATGTGTGCTGATATAATGGGTATTGGCAGATATAGCGATAGTGCTGAATAAATTAATTTAGCCACAATAAATACTTGGTATATAAATCAGCAGTTTTTCTGGAACATGTGGCATGAAGTCCTAATCTGAAGAAGGAGCTATCAATTCAGTGAATAAAAAATACATGCCTTTCTAAGGCTGAGTGAGGAGGAATATATGGGAAATTATTTTTTAAAGGAATTCTGATAGAACTTTTGGTCAAACATTCAGAGAGATTCCTGTCTGCTGTTAGTCGGGTTTTGGGGGGTTTTTTTGGTTTGGGTTTTTTTTAAGGTTTTTGGTTGGTTTGTTTGTTAGGTTAAAATCATGCTGTGCTCTAGGTTGTGGATCATCCTCGTGGCCTCCTCTGGGCTCATTTAACAGGTCCATGTCTTTCTTGTGATGGGGGCTCCAGAACTGGACACAGTACTCCAGGTGGGGCCTTATGAGAGCAGAGTACAGGGGTAGAATCACCTCCCTCGACCTGCTGGCCACACTTCTCTTGATGCAGCCCAAGATATGGTTGGCCTTCTGGGCTGCGAGTGCACATTGCCGGCTCATGTTGAGCTTCTCATCCACCAACCACTCCCAAGTCCTTCTCTTCGGAGCTGGTCTCTGACCATTCGACTCTGTAGGATATGCTACCTTTTAATTTTGGCTGGTGCAATGGAACAAAGGTTAAGTATTAAACCTAAAATAGACCTTATTACAGATTATGTAATGCATAGGTATGAAAAATGTTCTGTCATTTTTGAAGATGAACCTTTCAAGTTTGGCTAGCTTGAAAGAAAGATATAAAATCATCTTTATAATGGAAGTGGAAACTACAGAAAATACATATCCTTAAAAAATAATTTAAAAAAATGTCCTGCAACCAAAACTTTTTTTTTTTTTTTTAAATCCATATAATACCAATAGCTGTCATGGTTTTAGCACGCTATTTTTAAGCCATTTACTGCACAAGGCTCTTCAATGTTTTCGTGACACAGAAAAATGAGGGAAACACATTTATAGTCATGCATAATCTTGTTCAATGGTAAACAACACTAGTTTAAGTAGCCTAATATTAAGATTATTCAACATACTCTATTATAAACTCTATTGTCAGTCTTGGCCGAACTTTGCTATTTTTTAGCAATAGGGGTCAAAATTTTCTCTGCCATATGCCTGTCTCAGCTTCATGTATTGTTTTTACTTTTTAGGTTTTTTTGCTTTAAAACTTCAGCAAAAGTGGTGGTTCTGCTTTTTCTTAGAGAATGAATTATATATGGCTTTATTCTTAAAAACAAAAATTGAGATTTTTTTTTTTTTAATCTGAAAAAAATTTTCATGTTCCCTTATTTTAGGTAAAGGCAATGATACTTGTTTTTTTGTTTTAGGAATGTGTGTTTTCTTATCTTTGAGACAATATACATACTTTTACGTGTTAAAAAAAAAAAATATACCCAGGAGGCAGATGGAATTGTTGGGAGACTTGGATTTATTCGTAACTGGAACACTTTATAACTTGGAGCTGAATAAAAACCTGATGCAATTTCAGATGTAGGCGCCTAAATCCTATCTTCTAGGGAGAGCCTGTCATTGATACACCCACCTTTATCTTGTTAGGAAGGAAGGAACCTGGTTGATCCAAAAGTAGCTGGGATGAGATGTACGTGTGCCAGAATGCTAAAAGTTATGCTAAGGAACCTAAAAAGAGGGAAGAGAAATCAAGCTTCATGGTCTGCCTGAAAGGGAAACTTTGGTTGTGCTGAAATGAGGGAAGGTTGGCATGGAGAATCATCATACTGGGTGAAGACCTAAGCAGACAAGGGCTGAACACAGTACTTTGAAGAGAAATGTTAGAAATGGTGAGAAAGACTGGAAGACCTGCCATCTGTCTTTCTGTGACAAAACAGCCTCAGACTGGCTGAATGGCATGTGTTAAGTTCTTGTGAAATGCATTAACTATATATGGGTTTCAACTGCTTTTCAGTTATGTAGAGCTTCATACAGTGAGATTAACAGTATGTTACTGGCTTATGTTTACGATATTAGCTTCTGTGGAAGAGGTTGTGACAGAGCTTTGACTGTGATTTGGTGTGGTTTAAATTTTGTTGTTGTTGTTTTATTTAATATTCATTAGTTATGCTATCGCATATTGCTTCCGTTGTTGTTTTCCACTGTTTTCCTGATAATGCAGTGGTGGTGGCACAAATGTACAGGACAATGTGGGCAAGTTGAGGCTAATTTTTTTCTTTTAACTTCTAAATATTTGCCTCTAACTCTAGCAATACTTAGTTAATGTACTTTAATTTGCTGTTTAATGTATTATAATTACTAACATTTTTCTGAAAACTGCGAGCAATAAAAGCTCTCCAGCTTGAAAGGACTGCCCTAATCCCTACTACTGTCAGATCTTTTGTTCTTCTCGGGTCTGAAGCTCATTTTTTGCAGTCTTTAGTCCTAAATGTTTGTCTTTAGACATTGATTCCTGAAGAAGAGATCTGAAGGAAATATCTTTTCCTTATTGCCTGTAGTGTCAATTAGTCCCATTTTTACTATAATTTGAAGTCGAGAAGGAAGAGAAGATTTGAGCCTCTTAAGAATACAGTAAAACCAATCCTTTACTGAATGAGGGATCAGACAGAAATATGAGCTCTCTGATCTCCAAGAAGAGGTACCTATTTGGGCAATTTGGGTACCAGCAATAGTACCCACTACCAGCAATGTTGCCAGAAAAGAAGGGAGTCAAGAACCAGCCTCATACACAGATGTTATGGTGCATTTCTTGTAGAAATATCCTTTCTAGATATTGGCTGTTACATGTTGCCAAACATGCCCTGTAGTGATAACAGATGTCTAGCTTATTGTTCTACTGGATAAGAAAGATGAGCAAGAAATAAATTAGAGAAGTTAGCAAAACCAGAAAGCATTTTGCAAGGTCAGATGTTACCTAATTTGAAATTATTTATTAAGATGATAATTCAAACCTAGCTTATGTATATTGAGAGTTTATTCACTTTTACTTAAACAGCTTCATTGGATTTAGCAATGCTACTGTCACAGCTGAGAGCAGAATATGGATTTTCTTTAAAATGGATCTTATTTTAAAATGTCAGAGATTATTTAAACTGAATTATTCTGAGAATTAAATACATTTTCTGTAACAGACTACTTTTCAATAATTTATTTCTTGTGAAATCTTTTCCTGGTATATTTTCGTTATCAGAAGAAAAGAATAAATATCTCCTCTTTGAGTATGCCTAAGAATATAGTATTGTAATATCATCAGACAAAATTATAGGAAAAACAAATCAATAATTTCAACACCAGTATTTAACTTCCATAATTTCCATTAATAAAAATAGATCTTGTTTATATTCTTCTTCAAAATGTATCATTTTAAGTACTTTTCAAAAGCGAGGGCTAGAAATGTAATACCAAATATAATCTCTAGCATAAATAGTTGGTTTAGGTTTTTTTGCTTTCTATATAAGCAGTAGCTACTATTGAGTGATGTAAAATACATTGCTATTAAGAGAATTTAGTTGAACAAACTGAAGGTAGTTCAATAAAGTCAAGGAAGCTGGTCTAAATACTTGTTTAACTAGGCTTTTTTTGCGTTGCACCACTGAAGTGTTGATTGGAATAGCTGTTAGCAATATTAATCTCTAAACTGATACCTTGCACACTTTAAATGGAAAGATAAATGTAGGTTAAGGTAATTAATGTTCACCATAATTTGTGCTCACAATTGGTAAATCTCAAGTGCTTTAGTGAAATTTCTCTCAATGCACTCCAGAAGCTGACCAGGAGGACAGTTGGGCTGACAGGGACCTCTTTTAGGTGATTTGGAAGTGTAGCAATAGTCCTACATTGTCATCTCCAGCAGTCTGGAGTCTGCTACGCTTCACATTATGGCAAACTGATCTACTCCAAGAACAGAGGAAGAAAAGAACATGCCCTTTTTTCTAGTCAACTGCAGTTTTCCCCATCCAGAGAATCATGCTTATCTTCAGTTTCTAAGTTTTACCAGTTCTCCCTGTTGTGGGTTTTTAGTCGGCTTCATACTGTCATAAGAGAGCAGAGAAAACAAGATTCTCTTTACCTATGTAATATTATAATTAAACCCATACTCTCTGTTCTGCCCCTCAATTCATATATTTCTTTTAAGAATTCGTTTTCTCACAAGGTATTTAATATAGTAAAGGCTTTTGCATCTGTAGATCCTTAGCTGTCCAGATGTTCAGAGGTCTCATCAGTTGTGCTGTCCTTCTGAAAGTGCACCTGATTTAAAAAAAGATAAGTCTTGCATATGTAGGTGAGTTTTGTCATCTGATTAAAGATCAGTATTTAAAAAACAGATACCCAAAGAACTCCGCATTTATTTTCTCAAATGTGTACTGTATGCAGAAGTGAAAGCTTTTTTTCATAAACATGATCCTTTGTGTCTCTACTCTCCAATTTCCTGGTTAGTTTGTGCATTATAACAAAACCTATGATAGCCTTCAAATAAGTGGATATTTTTAAAAGAAATAAATAAGTACATAAGGCTGTTTTTATATAATGCATTAATATGGAAGTGATAACTCTCTGTTATGATTATTGCTCCTTTTGGATGAGGCATCTTGGTAAGAATGCCTTTTGTGATTAATTTAAAGGAACTGTTACAACAGATAAGAATAAAGGAGCCAATATTGGTTTGGAAACCAAAAAAGATAATAAGTATAATAAAAAGTTGATTAGACAGTCTCTTTCCAGAAGTCTCTGTTGAAAGCAGTGAAAACCTTGGAGGTATGTCAGGTGTTAATTAGACATTCATTTTACTGGTACCAAACTTTAAACTTAGACATGGACTTGTGCCCTTCATTAATAAGATGACTCAAGACCAAAATTTTAAGAAATGTTACTTACTTTGCAGCTGGAGCAAGAATCCAAATGTTAATATGCTTTGTCTAGAAGTCTCTCTAACAAGAGAAACTTTTCATGGTAGCTCCCTAGATGGATAGTTTTTTCCCATCAATATTTGAAAGAGGCAGGAAACTATTTTCTGTTTTGGTTCTCCTTCTATAGAAGTAAACTTATGCCAGTTTGCATTTTTAGATTCTAGTGAGGAAAAAACCCACATTTAAAACTAATATAAGATATGTGGTACTTTTTGCAGCAAAAAATAATAGTATTGTAATCTTCTGTAGCAGAATAAAATGCAAATATAATACTTCTGCCATTTTAGTTCTTGTATGATGGCACTCCCAATGTTAAACTTTTTTAAAGATCCAGTCTCTAAATGATGTCAAAATTTGTTTTGTAAAATAGATATCTATCTGTCAGAGCTGATGATGGTTTATACAATTGCTTATACAATTGTCAGTCTGTTCAACCAAGTAACAAGTGATAGGACAAGAGGAAATGGCCTCACGTTGCACTAAGGGAAGTTTGGATTGGATATTAGGAAGAATTTCTTTGCTGAAAGGGTTATCAGGCACTGGGTTATCAGGCACGGGCTGCCCAGGCTAGTGGTGGAGTCCCCATTGCTGGAGGTATTTATGAGTCATGTAGATATAGTGCTTAGGGACATGGTTTAGTTGGGGACTTGTCAGTGTTAGGTTAATGATTGGACTTGATGATCTTAAAGGTCTTTTCCAATCTAGGCAATTCTGTGATTCTTTGAATCTGTAATTTAGGTTTTAAGTTGCATAGTTTAGGCATATCAATAGCACAAGCTTTATTGTTAGCTGCACAAGTGCTCTTTTGCCTTGTGGGTCCTTGGGGAATGCTTCCCATACTGCTGCACCTGTGTGCTTGTTGGTACACGGGTTTACTTAGGTACTTCAGTGCAAGGTACTGTTTGCAGGGCATCCTGTAGACCTGCTTCATATTTTGAACTATTTGAAATTACCTGCATTTTGATTACATTTGCACACTGTCTATATGCCATACTATAAACTTATTGATTGTAAAAAAACATTGCAAATAGATCTCAGCTGAAAATTAAAGTCTTGTTATACAGTCTCGTCAACTGAAACTGGAACAATAATCAATGACCATGTTTAGAAAGGTAGTAAAGACCCTAGAAGTTGCAGAAATATTCTTAAATACATTTACAAAAGCGTAAAACATCTAAAAGGCAGCAGTGCACTATTATCCTATTAAAAATACTACCAAAAAATAGGTTTAAGATTTTGACCTAAAGTATTTGTCCTAACTAACGTTTCAGGAGACTATTGAGGTTTGAGTCTTACAGTGAAACCTTCTTAATTTGGTAAAGCAGATGTCCTGAATTGAGTACTGAAATGAATCTCACTGCTTGCTGGTTATCATGTTTAGTTTTTCCACAAGATATCGCTGAATTTGTCCTCTTCCACCACTTGAGCTACATTTCCCACTAAAATTAGAATTTTATTCATTCACGTACATGATTATTTTATTAATAGTGGCTATTTCCTAATACCTAGAAAAAAAAAAAAATAGTTCACGATGCATTCCATTAGAGTAACCATATAATTTGCATTGATACAAATACTGGAAAGTCCAAAATACAGTATGCTGCAGTTCAAAACTTGTTCATCTAAAAATGTTTTGATCTAAGTCCTATACACTGCTATTTCACTTAAGCTCTTTTAATTGTGCAACTGATGTATTAGGTTGTAGCTTACCTCCTTTTTAAATTATTCTT
This sequence comes from Antrostomus carolinensis, assembly GCF_000700745.2. NCBI lineage: Eukaryota > Metazoa > Chordata > Aves > Caprimulgiformes > Caprimulgidae > Antrostomus > Antrostomus carolinensis. The sequence goes on along the minus strand of NW_010290364.1, from coordinate 78,236 downwards.
GTTTTCCAACTTTTCGAAGCACTTTCCAAAAGTTAACATTTTAGATTTTTCAAAAGGCTGCCAAGTTGAAGACATTTCCTCTAGAAAAATGAATTATTTGTACATTTTCCTTTTAAAAATGTTAGTTTAAATGTTACAGCAAGCGAACAGGCATGTAACAGGGTTTAACACCAAAAAAATTGTAATAACATAGCAATTGTATTCATTTTGTATATAATGATTATTTACCAGTGTAACTGAATATGTCACTGTAGAGAACAAAAACCTAAACTTGAATTCCTTATAGCTTTTTTGGTATGTCCTTATATTATTTTTACTTGTACTGTTACTGATCTATAAAAAAGTCCTTTCTCTGCTTTCTCTTTTATAGTTGTTCGAGATCACAGTGCCTCTCTCTCATGGCCCCAAACCTGTAACCGTCAGCTTTGCCAATCACACCTCCTGCCGATGCATGTCCAAGCTGGATGTTTACAGACAAGTTCATTCTATCATAAGACGTTCCTTGCCAGCAACACAAACTCAGTAAGTATAACCCTTGTCTTTCCTTTCACATTAAGAGCAAACCTGTACAATTAAATTTAAAATACTGCTGGAAGCTGTCATAATTAAGACAGGTGAACGTGTATACGTTAGTAGTAACAGAATGCATTCTATAAGGGACCTAATATTGTTTTACATGGAGAGAATGTTACTAGAGTAATTAGCACAGTACCTTTTTACCCAATGGATAAACTGGGACTAGGCCATTTAAAAATGAGGAATAACATTGTTTGTGGGATTATTTCATGGAAAGAGCTACAATGCAATTGAGGCTTAAAGGAAACATCAATAAGTTTGGGGTTTTTTTTAATTATAAAAACAGAAAAATACTTTTGCAAGTAAGGAGTAGACACCATTTCTCTCTGCAACTGTGTTTTCCTATTTAAAAAGCTGTTTAAAACAGGCCTATTTTTAGGGAATTTTTGACAACTACTCTTTTTGGCCATCTTCAGATGCCAGAAATGAAAATAAAACAGAATGAGAAGGGGAAATAAAGGGTTAATTAACAGCTTTTTGAATGAAAAAAGTCACAGAAGAAATCTAGCACTGAAGAAATTATTCTTCTTCCCTTCTTTTTAGAGGACAGAGTGATGATTTCATGATGTATAAATATTTAGTAGGCCAAAAATATGTAACAGACTAACAGTTGCTTTATGGAAGAGCTAAAGACTGGAAGCTGAACTGGAATTAATTGTAGACATTTTGAATAAGGTGAATGAATAGTGCAAAATGCCCAGAGATGTAAGCTAGGTTGATTTCTCTGTATTTTCATTCAGTTAAAGTCTGGATGTTTTCCAGACTTTAACTGATATGTTCCAGCGAAACACAGATTATATTCTGTTTGAATTCAAAAGATTTAATTTGTTCATCAAAACATGGATCATAAACAGTGGATTAGAAAAATATTAGGAAATAAATCTAGTAATAGTTTAATTAATTGCATAATTAACAGATTTTTTTAAAAAAATCAAAACCCAGGAGTCAATAATAAAGTCAAATTATGCTGACTGTTGGCAGCTTCTTAGTGCTTCCGGATTAAAAGCAGTTGTAATTACCATTGCAAGAGTTTATTCTAGCCAGGAAACAGCTACCTATAGTTAGAGAGAAGTAAGTGTACAGATAAAAGACTTTGACCAGCACTCGCAGGTAGCTCGCTGTCCTGCGAGTAAGGAATCATGCTTCAACAAAGGTAAGACTGAGTAGTACCGGGTCAGAATATATACAGACCTTCTCTGATGTAACATACTGTCTTTAAGTTTAAAATCTATGTTTTTCCCAAGAAAATAGAAAAAAAAACCCAAACAAACAAAAAACAACCAACCACACAAAAGCAAACAAACAAAAAAAACCCAAGCCGAGTGCTTCTAGATTCTAGACAGGAAAGTAAAGGTATTTGCATGTTCCTGGTGGTGCCTGGATGCTTTTCAGAATCCCACTGGTGCTTTTTAATTTGTACTACAGTTCTCAATTTCTTTTCAACTTATTATTTTTTCTTAACATTTTTATTTATAGGTTTGAATGTTAGAGAAGCTGTTGTAAAGCCAAAACTTGGAAATGGGCTTTCTTGTCACAGTGACAGATCTGCATATGTGCTCATTAAATGCTCATTTTAACAGAAATGTAGTCATGACTTTCTTATGTATGACTGAAAAGAAATGCCTAGGAGTATAATCTCTGGTTTTAGGGTACTAACACTTGGAATCTAATAAGAATTCAAGGCTGGATTATGGCACAATACGCAGGCACATGTTAGAAAGAAGAGAGAAATTACATGTAAGATAGCATACAAATAGTTGATCTTTTTTTATATAAAATATATTTTCTGCACCACTTTATCCTGACAATCAAGGTCTAGGTCTTTGCCTGTTTTACTTTTTTCCTTTTTTTCTTCTGGAAAATAGTAGCTAACTCTATGTTTTTAGGGAGGTGAGGCATGTCAGTTCATGTTAACCAGTGTTTCAGAATACCTCCTGTATTAATGGCATCTTAAGTTGTGCTCTTCTCTGTTTATATAGAATGTCATCAAGACCTGCAACTGAGTTAGAAAATTGTCACTCTATTTTAGAAGTTTAGTGATTTGGGGTGTTGAGGCATAGAGAGGTCTTCAATATACATAATTCAGATAACTGTTTTTTACCATGGTTTGTAGGTAGGTGCTTACAGAGCTGATAAGCATATTTTAGGTGTGGTTTGGATATATGTTGTACACATTAAATGTTTTTCCCTCTTGTGCGTTATCTGTTCTGACATTGACAGTTAACTGGTTAGCATTTTTTCTCATGCTTTTTTTTTTTTTTTTTTTAATTGAGTTGACAATGATTTAGAAAGAGGTAGTGAAATTTTCTGCAAAGTGGTTTTGCTTCTGATTTTTCTTTTTTTCCTAGCCTTCCTGAACTTACCTAAAATGTTACAATAAGTAATTTTAAAATTTCAGCCATATTGCAGAGTAACTTTCTGTACTAGCCAACCAGAGCAGAATTTGTAAACAAACAGTTCCACTTCCTTTTGCTGGATGTGTCCAACCCTGATGCTGAAATACCTATCATTCTCTTCAAGTTCTGGTAACTTAAGTTTTGTATCAGCATTGTCTTCTGATGGATTCATGTGTGCTTGGTGTTTTCTTCATACTGTCACCCTGGTTTCCTTCTGTAGTTAGTTTTAAACACTCCTGGCTAGAGCCAGTCTGCTCCAGGTGTGAGTTTTTGGGGGTTTTTTGAATAGAATACAATAATACATCTGTAAATTATCCATACCATTTCTCAAGCAGAATTAGGAGGCAGGCAAAGGGACATATGTGCCAAGTGAGGGAGCAAGAGTGAGATAATTAGCAGAATGAAATCAGGAAACACCAGCTTCATAAAACATGGGGTGATGCAGGGTGATGTTAAACTACAGCAGTCTTTACAAGCAACGAGTTGTTTAATCTGGTGAAAAGGAGTGGTATACTTGAATGATGATCACAGAAGAATGTCCCAGCACCTGCATTTTTGAATGCATGAGTAATGGTGCTCAGGGGAATGAAAAGTTCTTAAAATGTGTAATGCATGTGCTGTCTTAACAGATGAGGATTTCAGAAATACTGCATGAACAGTGAATACATGACACAGCCTGGATGCAAGAAGTTAGGCATGACTCGTTAAAAGTTGTAATGTCACCTGTGGTGATAAAGATATTGCAAGCTAGAAAGATGAAATAATACACAAATATTGTATCTGTGGTGTACCTACCAGTTAAGTCCAGTCATCCTTTAAAAAGATACCAACTGCTATTAGGATTTTTTGCTTTCTTTGCTTACCACTACCTTGGCTGCAAAACTCTTATCAGGTAAAGAGCATTAAACTGTTAAAGGGTTTATTGCATTTCGTTTCTAAAGTGAAGTCTCATCAATGCTGAAGTTTAAATCTTTAGATTCAAGAAAGCTGTCCAGGATTTGAGTGGCTGATGAGAAAGAGTCAGTTAATGTCATATAACTTTCAAATAAAGGGGAAAGGATTCTGATAATCTAATTTTGTTTTAGAAATTAGAGTTTGGTCTACAGCGTTCATTCAGAAACTATTATCAGCTGTCTTTTGATGTCTATATGTGTGAAAACATTTTTGCAATGTAAAAAACAGTGTAGAAAATTATGCCTGTTGCCACCTATGAGGTATTTGGCATGCAAATATTTTTTTATACTGGTCTACTATTATCAGCTGTCTTTTGATGTCTATATGTGTGAAAACATTTTTGCAATGTAAAAAAAAAGGGTTAGATCTGTTTCCAAACTACATTAGGAAAGTACAGATGTCAGGTTCTAGAAGTTAGAACTGAAACTTGAAATATGAGAAGGTATTTTGAACCAATGGTAGAATATTCCTGTAGTGGGGAGAATATTAATGAGTAATGGATTTGATAAGAGTTAAAAATAAGATTATGAACGGGCTGAAGCTCTTTGAAAGGTTTTTGTGATGGAGGGAAACAAAAGCAATTAGCACCTAAAATTGTTTTTTCTTCTTGAGTTCTTATGATAGTAAATCAACAGTATATTTCATTCCACAGATGTCATGTGGCAAACAAGACCTGTCCGAAAAATCATATCTGGAATAATCAAATTTGCAGATGTTTGGCACAACATGATTTTGGTTTCTCTTCTCACCTTGGAGATTCTGGTAAGCAGTTTTGCTTAAAAGATTAAATATAGTTCCATGTTTTGATTTACCTAAAGGAGAAATTAAAAACATTAAAAGTAAATAGTTGAATGTTTTTCTTTATTGATACTATTACAGGTTGTTGCCTGTCTTTTGATATATGTTTGTTCTTAAAGCATGTTCAGATGTATTAATTCAATACCATTTTTTCCATTAAAAATACGGGATAGATAGTGATAATTGTGCAGCTTCTCTACTGTATTTCCAGACACGTCTGAAGGATTTCATATTTGTGGACCAAACAAAGAGCTGGATGAAGAAACCTGTCAATGTGTCTGCAAAGGAGGCGTGCGACCTTCAAGCTGTGGACCTCACAAAGAATTAGACAGATCATCATGTCAGTGCATGTGCAAAAACAAACTTCTCCCCACTTCCTGTGGGCCCAACAAGGAATTTGATGAAGATAAGTGCCAGTGTGTATGTAAAAAGACCTGTCCTAAACATCAGCCACTAAATCCTGCGAAATGCATCTGTGAATGTATAGAATCTCCCAATAAATGCTTCTTAAAAGGAAAAAGGTTCCATCACCAGACATGCAGGTAAAATCTCAGTCTTTAGCCCTTTCATCGTGTTTAAGGTATAAAATTTCGGGTCTTGTCATTAGCTGCCTTGCTGTGTCATTAGCTGTCTTGTTGAATTACGTTGTAGTCTTAAGTAGACAGTGAGCCTCTCTTCAATTAAGTTTTATCTTCTATGACTTTTATAATCTCTAGGAGGAAACTACTAGGCAGAGTAAGTATTTTAAAGTTTATATACATAAAGTTATATATTTAAATGTTTAATTTCCTGTACTCTTGCTACTACTCGATGTGATTTGTTTTTTTTTCTTTTGGTGAAAATGAACTGTAAATTCAAGCTCCACAGTTTTTTTTTAATGCTGCTTAAAATACCATTCCATTTTTCCCAATAATTTAATATCGCCATTCAAATAACTCAAATATTCCTAATTAGATTTCGGGGTTAGTTCTGGAGATACCGTCATTCATTTTCAGTTCCTAAATTTGTACCTATCCTTCATTTTACTCAACTGATACTAAAGATTTATGAGTGCATAAAAAGTCTTACAGCTCTGGGTGATTTCTGTGAAAAGCAGACATATATAACTATGAAACAGACTACCCACATTCATCATTTAAAATGGGATTTGGTCAGGAAGAAAACTCTGCAATTTCTTTATTTATCACAGGAGCTTTTCCTTCCAGAACTGCTACACCCATAGCGGTGGCAGTCTATATATAAAAATGTGAATCACTTTAGTTCTCAGAAACAAACAATATTTTTTCTGCTTTGTATATTTTGTGAGGAAAGTTTTGCTGTAAAGTGAATTTGTTAAAACAGAAACAATGCCATTTGGAGCAGAAAGATCACTTATTTATTAATATGGGAATTATTCTATTATATTAATGACAAATAACAATTCCAGAAATGTTCAGTTACTGGAAATGGAAAATAGAAAATTGGGACATTTTAATGTCTGTGGTAATTCATTGTTTATCAAAAGTAAACCTTATGTAATTTTTTAAGATAACATGTCATTAGGTGGCATAAATATATTGTCAGATATATATACACATTAGTTCATCATGAATAAAGAAAAAATGTCTAATATTAGGAATGAGACCTTCATTGGAGTCTCTAAAATAGGGGAAAGGATTAATATTAACTGCCATTACCTGTTTTCCTACATTCAGCCTTCTGAGTGGAATAGAAGAGTTGTTAGAAACATAAGAAATTATTTCTTCTCTGTTGTTCATGTTTTATTTCAGTTTTATATTTGCAGAGGGAAAAAACCCCACCAACCTGACTGCATGAGCCTCAGCATATTACAGAGCCTTAGCACTACTCTAGTGTGTGCTTCCAGCAGTGCTACACGTATAAACCATGTGTATTTTAAAAGAACATTCACAACTGAAAAAGTCAAGCATTAAAAAAACTAAGAAATGCCATCATAAACACATGATGCCACCTCTGTTGATTTAAAGACTTAACATTTGAAGGAGGGAATTGAGCCCAGCTTTTTTCTGTATTGTTGCGGTTGGACACAATAAAGAGTTTGACTCTCTTTCTCACTTCCAAGGACAGTGTGTTATAGGATGCTTTTAGCTGTTTCTCATTTCCAAGCAGTTTGTCTTTGTATGGAGAAAGAGGGATTTGTACGTGTTGTTAGTCTATAGCTCTACAACCAATATCCCTGTAGATGTTAGCACTGTCAAGAAAAACAGAAAGTGCAATCTCTCCTCATTCTTAAGAAGGGAGGAGCATAGGTTTCTCACATTTTGTCTCTGTCCACCACAAGCTTTCGCTAAAAGGAATAAAAACCCTGCAACATCCTGTTTGTCTTTGAAAGAATGATCCCTTGCTGTTATGAGATGACGTAAATGGAGGTACCACTCTATAACTTTGTGCAAGATACCTGAGACCTCAGCAGACCCCTGTAGCCATGTGCTAGATGGCTCCCCATGCAGAGAAGTAATCCTTGTAGGTTCTGGTTTTGAAGGACATTTTTATGCACTGTACCTAAAATGCCTCTGTCTCTAATGTTATACCTTGCTTCAGAGGAAAGGTAATACAAAGTCATTTACAAAGCACAGGATAGGAAGAAAAAAGAAAAAAACAAAAACAAAACCCACTGGCTTTTGAGGTGATCATGCTGTTACCACCACTAAAAGTAGCATTTCTGCTTCAGTTTCTTCTATGGAGATGTTAGACTGTCAAACATGACAAAAAAAAGAAAATCACGATTACTGATCATAAAGAGGAAGTTGTCACTGACTCACTGACTGGCTGAACATCTGTCTTAGCTCCAGCATGCTCAGATTGGCCTCATGAAAACAGACATCTGTCACAGAATCATAGAATGGTTAGGGTTGGAAGGAACCTTAAAGATCATCTAGTTCCAACTCCCCTACCATGAGCAGGGACATGTCACAAAAAAGCACTCTCTAAACAACATTCAGCCCAAATCTTTTGAAAGACCTGATCTATTGTTCAGCAGAGTTTCCAAAGGAAAACGCATTTATACAGTTACAATGACTCTGCTACAATTCACTGTGTGCTATCACCTCAAAAATTTTTTCTGGTCATTTTTGGCAGGGCCAGATAACTAGGCACCTCAACTGCAAAGCATTTTAGAGGAGATGGGCTTTCTTGCTCTGTTAAAATATCCAAAATAAGGATAAGACTGCAGTAACCCAACCTTGACTGCTGCTAGGCACAAACTCATGTGCGAGAGATGCTTTATAGTGCTGGTGAATGTAAGTTAAGTTGAAGTTCGTAGTTCACTAGGAGGCACAAATCCTAAACAAAGTGAATGCCTCATATTTAATGATTACATGACTGCTTTTCATTTTGTGCAACATATCATAGGTGGGTGGAAGAGTGGCTTTGTCTTGGGTTTTTGTTTCTGTTTCTGGTTTTTTGTTTGTTTTGTTTTCTCTATATCTTTCTCTTATTTCATTCTATGGTTATTCAGTACATTAAATAATCTAACTTTCATGGCAGGGACAGGCAAAAAGGCAAGTAAGTAAGTTCAGTGTTTCAGCCATTGTAAGTCTATGGAGTACCTTTTTCCCAGAACAAACCTACTGCTGGTTGCCTATTTGCTCAGAGTATTAGATCCTTTGGCAAACATGTAAGACAGTAAAGTTCACTTGCTTTCTTTCTCAAGTGACACTGTGATGTTTGTTGCCTTTTACCACTGTTTCCAAACTTTATTGCACAAAAGATCAGTAGGGCTTTGAGACAGTCCCACGAGCTGTTATACTGATCTCAAATACATTAAGTGGTGCAAAATTATGTTACTCCCTTAATTACAGAGACCACACTGGTGAAATAATCTAGGATTAATGACATTGAAAACACTGAACAAGATGTGACTAGTTAATGACTGTCAAGTTTGCAGTCTTCCTCATTCCATATTGTTTTCCTCATAGACATGCTCATTGGTTGAACTAGCTGGCTTGAATTAATGTAACTGTAATCCAGACCTCATCTCATAAACAAAACTATTGCAAAGTAGTAAGTTGGTATCCAAAACAAGCACACAACATATTAACTTATCTGTAACAATAATAAGAGTAGCCACAAGCCTGAAACAAGAATTACCTTGAGAAGCGGATAGTGGGATTACCTTAATATAGTGTACTGTAGTGTCTTTGAACTGCAGTAAGTATGAATTATAGTAATAGAGCATAATATCAGTGTTTCACAAACAGGCATGTATTATTTAAATACAAGTTTTAAGTAGAACTGTGTTGAAATTCGAAACATATACTTTTGTCTTTTGACTCATTGCCAGCATCTGAAAAAAAACCCAGACTTGTACTTTGTCTCTATTATACACCAGAAAGTATTTAGCATTGTTATTGTAAGGTTATTTTAGGTCAAGCTCTTTTTTTAATAGAAAAATAAAATAGGAAAAGGAAGAGTTCAGGGGCAACCACAGATATTATCTTTGTATAAGTTCTATTTTTCAGTCAAGGAATTTGTGAAGAAAAAAGCTGCTGCTTCTTAGGTAGACGTGACTTGTGTTTCCAATGCTCTATTTCTGTTAAACGTATTTTAATCAAATATGGACTATTTCTGTTCTTTTTCCCTTAAGATTTATCATAAACATGCAGGTCTGATCTTATTTCGGGATTCACATAGATGCAATATGAAGTATAGCTGTATTCCCCGCTGGCCTCAGAGAGTGGCTATAGGAGTTTGCAACTCAAAGGAAGCATGTTCTTATTTTCACGGTCGGAGTCACAGTGTAACATATGTACACAAATCTCTGTCAGGCTTATTGCATTAGTGAATCACGTGAGAAACACTCTGGGTAAAAACATGGTAGATTTGATTATCAGCTGATTCCGGATTGCCACTTCAAACTGGCAGCATGCGCTAGGTCATAACAAGCCAGTTTGAGTACAGGAAAATATTAGTGTATTTTCAAAATTAAATTTTAAAAGTACTACTCAAGATTAGAATGTGACTACAACCAGGCAATATGTTAAAAATATTAATGAATATCTTTTCCAATAGAATAATTTCTCTTCAATAACACTTATTATTCTTTTCATTGTCTTCTGTGAAGAATAGTCCAGTTGAAAGTGATTGCAAGAACATAAACAGAAGATATGTATTTGTAAGAAACAAATATCCCATCAGGAAATGGCAATCTGAATGTGCACAGAGTCTTCTCCAGGATAATATTTGATTATGTTTCATTAATGCCCACTTCTTTATTTTTTTTAGTTGTTACAGACCGCCGTGTACAGTCCGAACGAAACGCTGTGACGCTGGATTTTATTTTAGTGAAGAAGTGTGCCGCTGTGTACCCACATATTGGAAAAGACCACTTATGAATTAGTGAAGAGAGCACTGCTTGCTATTTTGGTGTACATTTTTCCATTAGAAAAAAAGAACAAGAGAGACTTTGCTAATATTTGGAATTAAATGTTCACCAGAGACCCTGTGGGGCTTTCAGAGACAGACGCATTGTGCTTTTCTCAAGATGGGGAAAGCAAATGTAGAAAATATCTGGGGTTCATGTTTTGTAAAGAACTCAATGAGGACTTATTTTCTGCCAATGACCAAACAGCCTAGGTTCTCCTTCTTGTGATTTTTTTTTTAAAGAGATAATGACTATATAATTTATTTCCACTAAAACCATTGTGCAGCATTTCTGTTTATAGCAGTAACAATTGTTAAAGCTCACTGTGATCAATATTTTTATATCATGCAAAGTATGTTTAAAATAAAATGGAAATTGTATTATATAATGGTGAGAATGTTTAATCATCTGCCTATATAGAGGAACTATAAAAAGGAGTTCCTAAGAAAGGAACTACAACTCAGCTTTCTTATCAGAGTTCTTAAAAGGCAGGGAAAGTGGCTAAGAGAAAGCACTTTAATGAAAGGAAGGCTACAGACATTTTCTTGTATCTGTTATACATGTGATTTGAAATATAGAGTTATATTTAGTGTTTCAAGAGCCAGTGATATTTCTGTCTCTAGAATGAAACTAGCAAAGCAAGTAAAATTAATAACTAACAAAAGCATTGGAGATCCTGTACATTGCCCAAAGATAAGGACTACATTTAAAGGACAGCAGTAACTACTCACATTCCAATCTATTCACCTTTTATTTGTTGTTAGCATTCCTAAAGAATAATATAAAATTCTGTCTATTGAAGGTTATTAGTAGGAAGGTGGAAATGCCAACTATGCTTTTTTTTAATATTACAGGCTATACTGTAAAATTTGCAACTACATAATTCAGAATGCTTTGATGCACCTTTACTCTTTAATATAGTCAAACAGATACCTTGGTCAAAAATGTATGCAGTGCAAAAACACTTTGAAGGAAAATAATACATTTTACATTCTAATGGGGACATGAAAGGACTTCCACCAGTCTGGCATGGATTGACATCATCTCTACACAAAAAATGGTCAGGACTTCTCTTTACTAAATAGAATTTGAAATCAAACATCTACAACTCTAAAAAGAGGTAAGATTTTTAACTTGCATTGGAAGAGCAATGTGCATAGAACAATCTATTCAAAATGAAAATGTTTCAGAAGTTGGAAGGAAGTTGTTAAATTATGGAAAAGTTATTGGATGCAGAAGTGAAATGAGCAAAGCTGTAAAGCAAGATTTTTCTATCATGAGTGGGCAGAATGCAAAAATAACTTTAGACATCATTATTCTGAAGCGCTGGTTCTAAGCAGCTGTTCTTAAAAGAGTTATTAATTAAATAGTATTATTTGTGATTGTTTCCTAGAAAGCTGATGGTGGCACATTGCTTTTCTAGATTCTTGAATATTTAGATATTGGAGTTCCTAAAACTGAATGAAAGCTATTTTTAATTTTTCAACCCCTGTTATGACTTGAGACAATCTAACAAGTAGGCAGGACAAGAGGCAGTTTGAGAGTTAGCACTTTCCAGTGTATAGCTCATGTCCTCAATGTTCTTCCTAGGGGCCAGCTACTTATTATACAAATAAGATAATAGGTTGAAATACTGAGGAATGTATTTATTACTGTATTGCCTCAGAAATCAAATACAGGTAGAACTCCAGCATTTTAACATTGAAATACAACTTTGTGCCAGTATAACAACACACAATTAGCAGTCATGCAGATCATCACTGTCTAAACTGGCAATGTCAGTCTAATAACAAGAGGTTAATAGTCAAAACTTCATTCAGTATTACTAGAGAGCCAGACATCCACTTCTATACGTCAGCTGCTTCAAGGAAGCATAGAGTACCTTAAGAAATCATTTAATGAAGACTTGAGAAAACAAACTGTAGGTGAAGCTCCCAAAAATAATCTTTTTAATTTCTGTCCAGGCCCAATACAGAAGAGAGGCAGTGGGAGAAGGACAAACCAAATCTGAAACCAGGAACAGAGGCTAAATAACCCAGTATCTAACAGATAAAATATGTACTTGTGGTTTAAAAGGAGGGGGGCACAAGTGAAGACAGAGCAAAACTGCATTCCACAAGTAATTCCATGTAGATTATAAAAAGTGCATGTTACAATACTGTACAAGTAAAAAAACTACTAAGCTGAGCAGTGCTCGCTTTACATGTCTAAACTCTTTGAAATGAGTTAATAAAAACAGAACTAATAAAACTATTCTGGCTAAGTAGATATTTGGATTTGTACTGAGCATGCTACACTCCAAAATCATAAAACCCATCAGGGTAGGGAAGGGAAGGCAGGGAGCTTGAAAACTAGAGCATTGAACAGGAAGCTTCATCTTTATTACAAACATTAGCATTCAGTAAGGCTGACTTTCTTGAATGGATTTGTTATATTTCTTAACTTTCCAAATATTGAGACTTTTGGAAATAAATTATGTAAAGCATGAAGTAAAATTAAGATTTAAAGAAAGCAGAGAGCTGATTTCTAAAAGTTACCATAAATCAGGTTTTTGTCTAAGTAAAGTGACTGGTCAACCCTCTCAAATGTATGCAGATGAGTAGAATAATATATGCAAGCAGTTGATAGCATTTTCTGGTAATCAGGGTCTCCAATTCTGCTTTACATGAAAACAACAGGTTTTTTTAAAATGCATTATACACAAGAACACAATAAATATCACAGTTATCATTAGCACAGGCTACAGATTTCCCATTCTATGTGATAAAATGTGATTCTGTTTATCAGTACAGACACACAATCATCTATGTTTTAGCAAGTGTTTATCTGCGGGGAAATAGAGTGATGGCATAATCTGCATAGCAGGTCTTCCTTACATCTATTACATAAGTAGCTGATAGATTTACGTTTTCCATTTTGAAGCGTAATTTGATTATAGTCTTGCAATTTTCATCTTCATATCAAATCTTAATTTAGTATTCTTAAAATATGTAAAAAAAGAGATCATACATCTTAAAAGAAAATCTAAAAATATAGGTGATAATTCTATATACAAGTTATTCTGCACTAACTCAGCATTGAAACTTATATTGTTATTTGTCTAAAACCCCTGTACCTTCTACAAAAAATACAAGTGGGGGACGGAGAGAGAGTGTGTGTAGCTCTGCAGTAAATCACATTTAATAGTAAACAGACTTACGCTTGCATTTCATCAGGAATTTACAACAGTTTCTGTACTCTTTCAATATTGTGGTATATGGAGACCATAAATTATACAGAGCAACCCCTCTCTACCTTTATTAACAGGACATACTATTTACAGTATGAGTGTTGTTAGTCTGCTGACGTGTTTGTTTAATTCATTTTTAACAAGTTGATAGTAAATCAGTTCTCTTAGCTCTATTTGAAAGACCAGCGCAAAGTCTTGCATATGTACCATATCATCTTGAAAGGCTTAGTGTTAGGATTGCTTTTGGTATTCTCATTTTCAGTCTTCAGATCTCAGTGACAACTCCAGATGCCCTTGAATTTTAACATCTTTCTCTCTCTGATTTTCTGGAAGTATAACTAGCTATCACACCTATGCCAAGAACTAGGAATGGAACAATTTATGCAGCCAGTAGGCTCATCAACAGATTACCCAGAAGAATAGAATACATTATTTTAAATATTGTTTAGTTTATATTTAATTTAAGAATATATTCTTTAAATATTATTTAATTTTGCATTATTTGGGGGTATAAAAGGTTGCCTTCAAGTAGAAAAAATTAAAGGTTATCAACTTGGAATTTTCAGAACTTTTGTAATTTAGTCAATATGATAAAGTAATAATTTTAACATTATAGGATTTTTACTTTATTGAAAACATGAAAATAATAGTTGATAATTTATTTTATAGCTTGCTTTTGTTCTCTTTCTCTTTTCCTTTCCCCTTTCAGATAAAATTTCTGGGAAAGAACACAGGACAACCTTCTGACTTAGTGATGAAATACTAAGACCAATGCACCAGGTATTTAGGGTTTTTTTTTAATTTAGTAAATATGAAGGGCTAATAAGGACTATTAAAATTAAGCCAGTTTAATGAAGGTTTAAGACTCCAGATTACATTAGAGTTCTTAAAAGCTCTGGATAGATAAAACTTTTTTTATAGAATAACATACCTGGACTCATTTTATCTAGATTTTCATGTCCACATATTGTAATGGAATCTGAACAGTAGTAAATGTTATGAGGTCACCAATTGTACAATAGCACAGTTTCTAAAATTTCAGTAATTTCTCATTATTAAAATGTGCATTTTATCTATAGTCCGAAGCTATGAATCAGGAGACCTTACTTCAGCCTAAGAATATGTTGAATTACAAAAAATAGCACATTCCATAAAACAAAACATAAAACTTTAAAGACAATGCTTTGCTCTTTTGTATAAGCATTACTACTTGTTGGCAAACCACTATGGAAATCTCTGAAAATTGTATGTTACCATTTATTCCCTTTTCTTCTCAGCAAAACATTGCAATGAAAGTAACATCATGTAGATTCAGGTATTTTTTTTGTGGCTGTATCCATTCTTGACAGACACTGACCTTTTAACTGTGTTTCAGCAAACTCTTTATCCATTTTCTACATTTATAATCAGCCATATGTGATCGTTGAACTCTTCCCCTTTGCCCCCTTTCTCATCTTAAATTAGTTCTTTTCGATTTCTGGACCGTATCTCAGTCTCCCCGTAAGAATATCTGTGTTTCCCTTTCAGCCTTTCTCACATATCACTGTTAACTCTAACCCTTCCATTTCCCTTTTATATCCAGTCTTTCACTAAAAATGAAGTTGCTTTCCTCTCTATAACCATTTAAGATCTCTTTCCTCTTTCCACTTTAAATAATGCCAACATGGGGATTAATCTGTTTTCAGTTGTCTAGTGATCCTCTTTACTATACATATATGAAAGAACAAGCGTTAAAAACAAGTCCGAAACATTCCAAGTGTGCAAATCCCATCTGCCCAAGCAAATAATAAAAATCATTTCAATTGAGAGCCTCCCAAAGCAAATTTGCAAATAGAAATATCAGATACAGAAATCACCTTAGCAAATCATGCTTGAAACATAAATGACAAATGATGTTATCACCCTCCCTGTAAAAAGCACAAGCTTTAATTCTGCTGGATACTATCTCTGCAGTCTATCATTGCACTCATACAGTCCTCCACAATGTCCAGTGCAGCATTTTGCAACTATCCTCTAACAACAGCCTTATATTCTTCCCAAAGTTCATGTCTCATTTGCACTGTGTCGAAAAAATCCAGAGCTCAAGGGCAGGTAAGAAGACTTTTCAAACATGCCACAAAAAAACCTGAGGTCTGTGCACTTCTTTAGCACAGAAACAGATGAAATGTGGTCACAGGATCCTTCCCAGAAGGACAGTGCAATTTTTAAGGACAGATAGTATTTGTAAATTCAGATTGCCTTCATAAGATGAAGTTTTTACTAGCCTGCACCCTGTCCAGTAATTTTAGACTCAGCGTAGTCTATGGGTTAACATCAAGGTAGATATTGTATTGGTTTCAGTTGCTCCAATCAGTCTTTAATAAACTATTTAAGAGATAATTATTTTAAAATACAGTAAATAACCTGTTATTGAAGCACTAAAACACATTGGATTTGTATTTCTTTCAGAAAAAAAAAAATAAAAAAAATCTAAACATATGACCAGACACACTGCCTGGAAGCATCTCTGGAATTAAACTCAAGTAAAATTAAGGTAAGCTTAAAAAAACCCCACTGAAATATTTTTCTAAGACTAAATCAAGTCAGTTACATCCTTGGGAGGAAGATGCAGTACTAACATTTACTTTATTTTCCAAACTATGAAAAAAATACAGATATGATTTATGTAGAGATTAAGCATTTATCAAAGGAAATTTCCAAAAATAGGAGTGAGTTTTCAAATAGATATTAAGTACATATTGGTACCATCTGTGAGGGAACTATAAAACTGCACTTTCATATATGTATTTGCAAGAATAGACAGTGCAGCAATGAGATGTTTTAATATTGCTGCTCATATATATATATATATATATATTAAAAATCAGTATTTTATTCTTATGTAAGATTAATAATAAGAATTAATAATTGTTTAGAAAATGATTCTTTAGAGAACCAAGGCATTAAAAGTTAATTTATTCATTCAGTACATTTCTGCATTAGATTTATACTGTATTAATTTTACAAATATTCAGATTTTACAAATCTTCACAGTCACAAATCTTTAGCTGTTGAAGATCTAACAGTTAATATTTCCCTTTACTTTATTTGTTACTTGTCATTGTTCTTTAAAACATAGAGGAAGTATATCTTATATTCTTTAACTGTATTTTGAAAAATACTTCCGAAATAACTATTTTTATTTTAGTAACTCTAATGATGATATGACAAAAAACCCATCATTTACCAGCAGGTTAATAAACCCTCCCCTTTCACAACCCTCAGTCCCTGTTCAGTTATTCACCAGCCAGGGTCTTGCAGAGCACTGTGTATGTGGGTTCCTAAGCCAACTCAAGTTGGGCATGCAGCCGCACTCACCAGTTCTGCCAAGATCCTGGCTGCTTCTGTGATTTACACAAAGGCCAGCTTCTTGAACCTGCTTTTAACTTAGACTGAATATCATATATATTAGGGGGCTCCTCAAACTCCCTGGAAGAAAAATCAATACTCATGAAAGCAACAATAAATAAAACGACTAAATAAATCAATAATTCTCTTGGCCTCTGAGAAGAACATCAAGAAGAGGTTAGCTAAAGGCAAGTCAAAACCATTATGTTTGCAGGAGACAGCTTGTTGCTGACATAACTGATTCTTTCTTCTGATTTAAATGGTATTATTCATTTTAATGGCATCACTGTAAGACTGTGATCAGTTTTCAGAGTAGCAAGGCCTGGTAAATGTCATTAAGCGCTCCAGGTTTCTCTCATGTCATTAATTGCTCAGGGAGGGAAGAACTACATATACTCATGAATATAGTATCATTCTACCTCAAAACTCTTTACATTTACCAAATAGGTAACAGTAGCTGTTAGAACACCATAGCTAGAGAAGACATCATCCATAACTTTCGTTCCTGTTTTTATACAAAATGAAGTGGCAGATATATATTGGAATTCTTGTTGGCTTTTCAAGTGAATTGGCAACACTGCAAAGCTCAAAGTATGCCTCATGGAAAAGGACTGAAAAAAATAAGACAGAGAAAATTAAACATCCAGTCATTAATGAAGTGTTAATTAAGATTAAGTGCATTCAAAACAGCCCCCACTGACAGCAAAACTGTTTTATATAAGTTTCAGGAAGTTTTAAAACAGATAGTTTAGACCAAATTTTTCTATAATAGCTATATTGTTTCTGCTGTGGGAGTTTGCAACATAGTGAGATGCCATACCAAAAACTAATTAAGTCTTATGAATGCTCATGAGTGAACAGTTAATATTTCCTTATTTATCACTAAAGAATGATGACATTGCTATTTACCCTGTGAAGTAAAATCTGGTAGATATTCAGAAAGTACTAACATCTTTATTCCCAAAACACATGGAAAAGGTTCTGTTACTCCCTTCTGTTTGAGTTGTTATACTTCGTATGAAATAAGAAAAATTCAGGTCAGAAATGGAGAATATTGTATTCTAAACTACTGTTGTTGATTTTAAGATGGAAAGTCTGGATTCTATTTAATTAGAATTAACTATTTAATTGACTATCATGTTCTTGTAACATGCCAGCAGATATTAGAGAAGGGACTAAGCTGTCCTGGATGTTATCACTTGCTATTACTTTGTAGTTCTGGAGTTTTTGACAAGTGTGGGAATAAATTGTCTTCAACTAGTTAACGTGACTGATTCCAATTTCTCACTTCTGCCATGCTTCTTTTATCTAGGATATGACATGTTTTGTTTTCTTTGACTAAGAAAGTCTTACTACTGTGAGTTGCAGTTGGTTTACAACGTACAAAAATCCTCCACATCTTTTTGTATTTTTGCTGCGGTTACATTAATTTGTAGGGTAAATCGACACAAATAGAACTTGTTTTTACTTAGATTTCCATCTGCCTTGTTTAGACTTGTCTGATGTACACTTGATTCTTCTAGAGCATTTCTAAGTTTATGATGCTAACTGTTGATAAGATTATTGAATACTTCATATACTTCATTGAAAGCAATAAATTTCCATTTCCTAAACTATCATCTTCATGTTTACTTGGGTATAACCACTGAAAGAATTCAGAAAATAAAAACATTTTAAACAAAAATCTCTTTACTTAAACTTCAATGGTTTAGAATCTGTTAAAGAGGTGAATAAGGCAGTAGTGTGTAAGTAATGAAAGTCTGATTTTTTTTCCTTCAATCCATCCAGGAAAATCAGAGATCTAAAAGTCAAAATATTGTGTTATTTATACACAAGAAGAGTCTGTCAAGCACTCATCCCCAAGATTATTAGTAATTTCATAGTATAAATTCAGGGCAAAAGTCAGGATGTGTTCCAATTTGACATCTGTACAGTAACACATAGTCTTTGGCTGATTGTGATAACCTCCCTATGAGTCCTGCTTGTAATTGCCATCCAAGCAGGAAAACTGCTGTGAGCCAGTGCAAAACGCAGTGGTACGGCTGCCATTTTGTAGACATTTTGGCCAATTCACATGGGGAGCACTGAATCTATGTTACACTAATGTTATAAAAGAAGCTTTCTTGAAATAATGTTCACAGGGATTTATACAAGCACATACAAATCAAGAGCACATTTCATTGCAGTGCTTGATGTGAAAGAAAGAAACATACTAATATTCACGGTGCTTATCAGCAGTACCGTATCATTGACACCAGTCATTCTGGTGGGATGCTTTGAGGTGATGCATATTTAACATGTTTCACTAGCTATGAGAAAAAGGTTGAAAAATCCATTTTCATCTTTTTACTTCTCATCACACACTTTGAATACTAAAGAAAATACAGGATTCTCAGGGAAGGGAGGAGAGTTGGAGTCACAGGAACTAACAATTCATTTAGTGGGCTTCAAAAATACTTAACCTGCCTTTGTGTAAGATATGAGAGATCTACATATGGCCCATGGATCTATTTTAAGTAAGTCTTGCATTGTTTCTGATTATGCTGTCTGCTAAATGAGAAAGCTATTTAATTTGATATTATCCTGCAGTAAAAAGCCATTGTTGCAGCAATCAGATAACACATTCTGCTTGCCGATCTGCGAAAACCCACATGCGCGTTAATATTTAGCACTCGCATGTCCAAATTTATCTTAGCTGAAATGAAGAAAAATGTAATTATCTTTCAAAATATTCTGGAATTGATAAGATCCATCCAACCTCTAAAGCCCTAGAGTGTTACATTTTGCTTTTTTATTACTTGTACCGCATGCATTTTATTTTGTCCTTACACCAAAGAAAACAATAATCAGCCTAAACTGTCATCTGCTGAGTAGAAAACATTTTCATAAGCAGAGAAAGTTATTCAGCTAGATCTTTCCAGCTACTAAGACACACTGTGTATGAGAACATCAAATGTGCCCTTAATGCACTTAAAAAAATAATACTTCAAAAGCTGATTTTTTTTCTTTAGTTAGAATTCTGACAAGTCCTGTTCTACTTTCAGATTATGCCAAATATTATGCATTCCTAACAGAGATCTAATCTCCCTCTCATGCCAAAATAAAACCCAGAAAAAGCAACATTAAACGTATTCTCTAGAGATGGTTAACTGCAAGTAAGACAGAGAACACTGCAAGGTTTTCCTGTTACTCAATAAAATCAGGTTTCCAGTGCTATTCATATACTTCGTAAATTTTGAACAATTTTTTAAAAAATTTAAAATGTCATGACAGAGGCATTGAAAAATAAAAACAATAGAAGAGGCTTTTTGCTCTTGCATAAGCCTTTTTAGACCAGCATTAGGCTGATCTGTTTTCTAAACAGTCTGTAAATAGTAGACTAATTCCCATGACAAGATACAAACAAGACATACCCTCTATATTACTGCAAACTTGATGGGAATTAAAACTGTGTGAAGTGTTGCACAACCACGTAGTAAGACCTGGTATCCAGCACTAGTGAGACAGGTAGTCTTGCTATATATATCATATATAGCTCATGTACTAGATACAACTTATATATAGTCTGATCCCCTACAACGTTAACTATACAGCCTCTGACCAACTTTTCTCATCCATTTCTGTTCTTTTCCCATAGCTACTCTTTCTGTGAGGAGCACCAGTATCTTTACAAGAGCAGAGCAACAGTCTCCCTTCGGGCACAATTAGGTTCATGCATCCTTCCAAATGGAATTTCAAAACCCCACATCTATACACAACCTACTAAAAAACAAAGTTCTTTCTTTATTATAAAACCTTACAGATAGTTTACTTTCTGTGCCTAACTCAAATACCTGGCTGATTTCCTATGCAATCCCAGCTAGCCTCAAGAAGGTACCCACATCCAACAAAGTCCACATCAGTTCTTGAGAAAGAGGGAATGATTGAAAGACAGCAGAAAAGACAGTGAGAAAAATAATGCGTAACAGTCCCAGATGAGTAATAAAACCACCTTTCCCACAAGAGTACCAGAATTGTAGCTCAGGAAGGCTTCCCCGCCCCTGCTTCCCACTGCTTTCGGTTGAAATAACTTACTTTAATGAATCTGCACACAGAAGTAGGTCTTGGATTCTGAGATGCTTTAAATGGGAAATAGTTCATAGGTGGAATTTAGGTACCAGCATCCAAGTCAGACTAAAAGTTGCTTATTTCTTCTCTTGATCTGTGGTTAAGAAAATGGTATCATTTTGAGTTGCCTCCAAGCAGTATGATTTATTTTATCTTCTTACTGTTTAAACAAAATAAAAGGAAGATTAGTATTCCCTTTAAAGTATGGACTATAACAGGTTTTCTAAGTATCTTGAACAATACCTCATAAATTCCTACAGGTACATATTTAGATAACCAAGGAAGAGACCAGATATATACTTAGATAACCAAGGAAGCTTATATAATATATCTCAATAGATATATGTATAAATGTGTGTGTGTGTATATATATATATATAAATGCAGTGTAAATTTATGTATGTGTATATCCACATGTGTATATGCATATAGATAGAGTAAAAAAAAATTGGAGATTTGAGTTTCAAAATGAAGGGAAATCTGGGGAAAAGCTGTTGTTTTGGACTGCTGCTGATTTTGTTAGATATTTACATTGCAGGACTGATATGTAACATCTCGTCTAATTAGACTCACCTACTATTTGAGAAGCTGTGATAAGGAAAATATCAATCTCCATACCACTGTACATACAGCCTCTCCCACTTCGAATTAATTAATGAGCAACAGAGATCATATTCTCAGTTCTGGTCTCTTAATAGCAATTTTCTAAATTCATACAGGTGGATGAGAAAAAGTGCTTGGCTGGATGTAGTTTTACCTTCCAATCTCATTTTAGGTGCTAGTTGCACATTAGTTACAACTGAAGACTGAAAGTCATGCCATTGGGCTTAAAATTCTCATTAAAATGAATCAATTATCATGATTATATAGGGCATAGATACACTGACAAATTAAGAAGCAGTTTCAGTACTTTTCAGAAAATGGCAGACTGTACAAATATTTCTGAATTCATTCATTTCCCAAGTACAAACTTGTATAGTAGTTGCTTATACAAGATATATAATTCCAGCCGTCTTTCCACACAGCATGGTAAAACTATACAACTGGTGGATGAAAACAGGAAACATGATTACTTTGGATCAAAGCCCTTAACGTTTTTTCTGTAGTAGGAACGTAGGAAAATTACGTGATGTTGTACTCCATTCATTAGCTTAACATTTGCAGAACAGTCAAGTAACCACTTATTCCCAAGTGAATGACTGTGCCAACAGCATTTTTTTTACTATTTGAGCAAAGGAAGGCTACATCTTAATTTTTCAAATGCAACACACTGATCCATGAGTCACATACCCAAATCATCACATCGCCAAGAGCTATAACTCACCAGGTTCCCAAATGAGCTGAGAGAACCCAAAGCCCTGGAAGTGGTGCAGAAGCTGGAGGGGACAACTGCTTCTCCAGCACCTGTGCCAAGGGTGACCTCAGCCTTGTTGCAGCCTCTGCCACCACCTTCTGCTAGTGCCATTCACATGCTACATTAAGAGCAGGGGAGCTTCCCTTAAAACCCAAGATTTGCAAAGGTGACATATGGACCATTCAAACAATAATTGATTCAAATATAATAAATTTAATAGGAATTAATAATTAATTAACTAATCAAATAATAGTAAGTAATAAAGCAGACATTACAGACTTTTTTTTTTACTCCTTCTAACAGGAGTTAACACTGGCATACAAAATTCGGTATGCATTCGATACCTGTAGAATGGCCACATAGCTTCTCATCCGTATAGAATATGTAATGTAATGATAATAATCCTTCTATTGTAAGACTAAAAAAAACCAGTCTGTTAAATATTGTGTATTTATCATACAGAAGCTTTTTTTTTTAAAGTATAAATTAAATGTATATTTGACAATTCTGCATCACTTAAAATGCTTTTCAGAAATACATTTAATAGTAAGTCTAGGAATGCGAATTATGCATCATTCACAATTACAAAACGTATTTTCCATGCGTTTAAATATTTAATCCAGTTTTACCTTATATTTGGAATAGGAAATTACTGTACAATATCATTTTCTGCTTCATAGTATTGGCAAACATTGAATTCTTAAAAAACAAAAAACAAAAACCGACAACTTTCAATAAGATCTGATAGGGCAATAGCAGTCCAACCCAGATCTGTTCCAAGTTGGCTCCAGAGAAACCTTGTCAAAGTATTTAAAAAATCAATAGACAATTCAAAGCAGACATCCAAAAACTTAATTACATGATATTACAGAGATTATTCGTTTTCACTGTTCCACTCTACAATACTCAATCCACTAACTCTACAGACAATCTTTGGGATTATCAGTAAAGTCAGCTTGTTGTTTTATGAATAATGACATTTTTCCCTGTCCTACATTGTCCTAACAGGACAACAGGAAGAGAGGCCAATCTATCAGACACAAGTACAAAACTTTTTTCCATGTAGTCTGAAAATAAGGACTCAAGGACTCATTATGAATGACACACAAGTCTGTGCTTCTTAGGTGATCTGAATGGCTTTACCAAAGGCAAAGTACACCTGACTAACCACATTTTCTTCTACCTTCAGATGATTGGCTTTGAGGACAATGAGAGTGCAGTAGGTGTTATCTATCTTTATTTTAAGAAGACTTTTGACACAGTGTCCCATGGCATCCTTGTAGCTGAACTCAGCTTGCCAGCTCAACTGCCATGTTTGAAGATTAATTGTTAATAGTTTGATTTTGAGTAGTCTGAGTGGATGACGATTACCAGTGGCATTCCTCAGGGGTCAACAGATCTCAGGCAAATGTTATTGAACATTTTCACCGACAGCTTGGATGATGGAATGGAACAGAACACTATTTACAAAGTTCAGGAATGATATGAAACTGGGAGCAGCAGTCAATGTCATGTAAGGTAGAACTGTGATTCAGAGGGGTCTTTACAAGCTGAAGGACAATGACTGAAGCCTCATAAAGAACAAATACAAAACCCCATACCTTGGGTGGAATAAGCTCATGCAACACTACAGACAGAGGGCAGACAGTCTGCAAAAGCAGCTTTGTACAAAAGGGTCTGAAGATCCAGGCAGGCAACAAGTTCAACATGACCCAGAAAAGTGCCTTTGCAGCAATGAAGCAGAGATGTGTGAAGAGACAGAGCCAGAAGGAAACTGGAAGATATTATTTCCCTCTGGTCAGCACCTGCAGGAGCATATTTGACATGTTGTGCCCAGTTTTGGGCTCCTCAGTTCAACAATAACCTGGGCAAACTGGAGGCAATTAAGTGGCAGGCCACTGAGACGGTGGTGGTACACAAGGCATGAAGGGGAGGCTGACAGAGTTAGGCTTGTTCTGCCCAAAGAAGGCTAAGGGTAGTGTCTGACCACTCTCTTCCACTACCTAGTGGTTGATGGTAGAGAAGAGAGATTCAGAGTCAGATTCTTCTTGCAGGTCCATGGAGACAGTCATCACAAGTTGCAGTTAGGTAAAAGGAAAAAAGCATTTCACAACAAGGTTTATTTCGGTACTGGAAAGGCTGTCCAGGGAGGTTTTGATACCTCCATTCTTAAAACTACCTCCAATTTGTCAGCAGGACGAGGACCTGAGCAACCTGCTTGACCAGGTTGGATTATATTAGAGGAGCTCCAGACGCCCCAGACTAATTTTTACTATGATTTTATGAAAAGTGACCGCAGAAGGAAAAGGATAAAACCAGGCTCGCTAGAGTTAAGCCTGGGGGCAGCACAGCAATGTTTGAGGGTCAGTATGCTAACAAGATCCTTCAGTCTGCCATCTCAGTGGAGGTAGAGGATGGAGATCCACATGGCAGCAAAGACACAAGGGTTATTGATGTGTTAGAAACCATGGAAACACCTGAGAATAGTCACATAGGAATTAGGGCTTCTCCCCCCAAAAAGGTAGCGGGGTCAATAGCCCAACTGAAGTGCATCTACACCTATGCATGCAGCACAGGCAACAAGTCTTACGAGGAGCAGCTGAGAGAACTGGAGTTGTTTAGTCTGTAGAAAAGGAGGCTCAGGAGAGACCTTATCACTCTCTACAACTACCTGAAAAGAGGTTGTAGCGAGGTGGGAGTTGGTCTCTTTGCCCAAGCAATAAGTGATAGGACTAGAGGAAACAGCCTCAAGTTGCACCATGAGAGGTTTAGATTGGGTATTAGGAAAAATTTCTTCACTGAAAGGGTTGTCAAGCATTGGAACAGGCTGCTCAGGGAAGTTGTTGAGGTACCATCCCTGGAGGTATTTAAAAGACATGTAGTTGTGGCACTTAGGGATATAGTTTAGTGGTGAACTCAGCAGTGTTAAGTTTATGGTCATACTTAATGATCTTAAAGTTCTTTTCCAGCCTAAATGATTCTGTGATTCATTGGACACAGACACCTTCCCAAATGTTTCACAGAGTTTGGCACAGCTGTGGCCAAAATTATACCCAGCTGTGGCCAAAAATGCTTAAGAAAGAAGGATATATTAAATCTCAGATATTTAGTAATTCTGTTGAACTATCCAGAAAAACTGGTTTTATTCATCATATTTTATTACTGACCGGTTAAATAAATATGTATGTATACACATTGAATAGTTAGTAGAATATTAGAAGGTGACTTCTGAGACTAAATGTAAGTATTTCTTGCCATTGTAGACACCAAGCATATCTGGCACTTCAGGGATGTCAGGTATGAATGCAAGGCCTACAGGACACCAGGATTCACTTGGATATCTAAAATGCCAATGGATATTTTTCCCCAACCCCTTCCCTCTTTCCTTCCCTTTTTAACCACCTGGATTGAACCCTGAACTTTTACTTTCTCAATTAACCATTTTTAGTACTTTAGTTTCTTTTCTTTTTTCTGTTTGAGGTATTTAATTATTCAACTACATTACTTAGCTAATTTAGATTTTACTAAAATATACTACGTTCTTATCCTAAGATGGGTTCAGTAAGTAGTTTTAATATTGTTTCATCTCCACAGTACTTGCTTACCTTCCAAATTGCTGAGTAGTCTGAATAACCACATTAGTATTTTTATGCATATATACGCACCTTGTGAGAAATCCTTATTTTAACAACTCTTATACAACTTTTCATATTAACAACCTTCCCTGCATCTGACTGTAATCCCATGACTAACAATATTTTGAGTCGATTCCATCATTGTTTGTATCTCCTGTCGCACCTGAGAAGGCATTTGATCTCATACAATATGCAGCAGTCGCTATTGTTCCTAAAAATTGCCCCTATTGGCTTTTCTGTGTGAACGGTTTCTGAAAATTATGATGGTTGAATTTGTGGTCTAGTCAGTCATTCTGAGAAAGCTTATAAAATCCCGAGAGACTTGCAAAGAACAATCAATCCCCACATCAGGAAGCAAAAAGGAAGTGCCAACCCAGTGGAAATTTATTTATTACACGTTTGAAGTCTGCTGAAATAACAAAACTCTGAACTTAACAGTCAAACAGGGCATATACAAAGGTAGTGGAATTGAATCTTATTTTCAACAAGGGAATGGTATGCAAGTAACTATCAAAAATGGATTTTTTTTTTTAAAGTCACTCCTATAAAAGTTAAAAGAAAAAGCAAATGTGTTCATATAAATTACATTAGACATCAGTGAGAAACTTTCATTGAGCTATATCCTTGCAGGAAACTGGCTAACTGTAGCCCCTTGGCGCCAAGGAGGTCGTGAGCTCTGCGTCAGTGCTAATTCATTTTTTGTGACCGCATTGTGTTGGGAAATCCCAATTCCCAGTGCTGAAGTGTGAAACAAGTCTTTGAACTCTATGGAATTATGCATATGATACGCCAAAGATGGTTGTAATTTCATTTCCCTAAACCTATAAGTAGCATATGAACATAGAAAATATTCCGTATATCAGTAATTATTTTCTTTTGCAAAAGTTCCAAACAATTTTATTTTCTGAAATAAAAATTACATTTGGAATGAAAATACCTAATTCAATGCCACTTTCTTTTTTTTTGTTTCTGAAGATATAACCCAAACTAAAACATTCTTAAAGCAAAAATAACCTTCCAGAATCTGTCAATGGCAAACAGGTATTCACAAAAAAAGCTAATTCATGTTTACTAGACAACTATGAAAATAATCAAATTCAAGTTGTTAGAAACCAGAACCACCCAACCAACAGGCTTTACCTCCGAGTCAAAACTTCCATTTAAGCCATAACTTCTGCTAAATAAAAACAGTCTTGAATGTAAGTCCTCAGATGTTGAAAAATATATAGGTAAAGATAGCCCAGCATTTAAACACCTCTGTTAAAAATCTGCAAATGGTGTTCTCCAGATAAATCAGTTAAAGAATAAATGTGACAAAGAAAGAATATGGTAAAATATTCTCAAAGGTAAAGGTTCATCATGCTAACAACACACATCTCTGAACAGGCAAACTACAGCACCCTCTACTAGCGTTGACTTTTGAGTGTGCCGTGTTTTAGGTTATGTAGCATATGTTACAGCTGTTTTTATTAAAATCAGGGTTAATTTTTGAGTGTTTCACTTCAGAGAGAAAAGATAATACTCTTCACCCAATATGCAGCTAGTGTGTGTGTATAGACACAGACTAGAAGTCAGGACATCGTAAACCAGCTTTATATATTTTCAAATCTTTGCAGACCCTCCTTGAAAAGTCCCACTAGCTCTTCCACTAATTCACCTGTCCATGCATCAGTATTACTTGTTTGCCTAGCCAGAGCTGTGCTGAACTTCTAATCTAAGCTCAACTTCCTCTATAAAAGAGACTAGAAAGGGCATGCCACAAGAAGCACTAAACAAGTCATGAGAGTCAGTTTTTGTCTGTGTAGGCACAGCAGGTGGGGAGCTTTGGAGAGTCACCCCCGAAATGGCATACCAGGCATACTCCTGCATGCACTGCCCTCCACAAAGCAGCCTCCTGAAGTGACTTTTACAGAATTTGGAAAAAGTTGGCTTAAGCAGCAGAGCATAGAGAGGATTATAGGAGGTGCAAGATCTTTTCCTATTATTGTAATGCTGTGGCAGGGAGTGCAGTAGGACACACAGGCATTCTTCGGGTTAGGACGTATATGAATCATCAGCAATGGGGAGGGTTGATCTCCCCAAAAAAACCCATATTTATCGTCCAAGGTAACTTAAGGGGGACAAAGTACATTACTGTGGCAAGAAATACAATTTTGGGTGATGTTAGGGAGGATCACATACAGGAGGTGATCTCTTTCTCTTCCTTATCTGGTACTTCCATATTGACTGGCAGATAATACCTGGATTGCCACAATTTTGGGACAGACTGAACAGTAACTCCTGCAAACCCAGGGCTTTTCCTATATGAAATCATGGGAGTCAGTGCAAATTTTTGTTTGAATGCAACCAAACCAAATTCCTCTACTGAAAACTTGACAGCAATTAGGTGTTTAACGCAAACCTCTTTCTACCCAAGTACAGCACCAGCAAAGATATAAGTTCTGTCCTCTCACCTAGTTGCTCAGTCTGTACTCATCCCCCATTTTCTTTGGTCTCTTCCTGGTTTCATGCCCTGCCACCACATACATGTAAAGAAGGGAGAATTTTGCAACAGCCTATTGACAGTGGCTTTATATTGTATTTGCTCTCCATTCAAAATCCACATTATGGAGGTCTGATTCCAAAAAAGCAACTAGATTTACAAGAGGTTTTAAGATAATATCTTTCAGAGAGAAGATTGTGGTATAGTCTGTGTGGCAGTGAAAACAATGATTCAGAAAACATCTGCAAAGAAGAATCTACCTCTACCAGCATATTTTGCATGATGACGATCTCAATACAGTTCACTTTTAAAAATGGAAATAGGCTAAATTATCATCCAGAGGTTGCTTTTGCTTATCAAGATGATGCAAGACATTTACAGTAACAATGTTACATCCATAGGCTTACAAGCCTTTCATTGATATTGGATGCACTTTAAAGATTTATGAGTTAGGAAAGCATCCAAGTTTACAGGGATGTGCTCTGGTAGTTTCAAAATCCATCTATTTTTTATTTAATACTGCAGGGCAAGTAATTTTATAACTAAATGGTAGCATAGCCAACAGATTTTCTAGTGAAAGCAGTGAGACAAACAGACCAACCAAAGGGTTGTTTTGTTACTGATTGACCCGCTTCAGTCTACCTGAGAATGGCAAAAAGGTACTTTCAGAGAAGGCAGTGTATGTTTTATTAGAATATTTACAATATGAATCCTCCCAAGCAAGGAAGAGAGGAAAAAAAAGAAAAAAAGAGGAAAAAAAAAAAAGATGGGAGGCGTCCCAGCCCTTAGTTTAAATGTTATGAAAGCTTTTGTTGGCCCATCCTCTATCCTCTCCTTTCTCTGAATACAGTTGTTCAACAGTAGCTAATATCTCTTGGGAAAAAAATTCTAATAAAATTTCTCCAGTTGCTTGTGAAAAAGAAATAGTACTTCAACGATGTTGGCTTTTTTCCATGTTGCCACTTAAAACAGGAGGTAAATTCTGCCTTTGGAAAGCAGATTTTCTCCTGAGCTCCCTGAAGAACAAGAGTTTCTCACTGCAGGCAGTGCAGTAACTTCAATTAATAGCCAGTCTTTATAATACATTCAAAACACAGCCTTTAATCCCTCTCCAGGCCTCATTGATTTGTTCTTATTTTAAAAGCAGTAGCGGAGCAGCTCCTATATTTTGAGGGCCAGAGACCTGCTTTCAGCCCCGTAAATGAGAATGCTGCGAAGGCAGGTTGGTTCAGTAGGCAAGCAAGAAGCCATTTACTACTATTTTGCCTCTCATTAGTAGTCTGAGAATCAGGTGGCATTGGGTTACAGTAGAAAGGCAAGGCCAGCTGTTTATATAGCTTTACACAGATCTCTTCTGACGAGAGAGAAATTGAGGAGTTTATGTAGCACCATATGTAAGGGAAGTTCCTTGGAGAGGAACTCCCTGAGGGCATTGGGTTTCTTCCCCAGAATCGAAGCAATCCAGCAATCCAGCAAAAAGAAGTTTGGGAGTCCACAGAACAATTCTCGCTTCCCCAGCACAAAACAAGCCATAAATCACTCCACCTTTCAACAGCAAGTTCAGAGTGTTTAATACAAAACACAAACCATGACGACTGCAGTCAGAAGGCATATGCCTTATGCTTGAACAGAATTAGTTAGGGAGATTAGAAAATATCTAATCACATTACCACAATTAGAAGTTATCTTATCAAAGGTTACATTAGTTTAGGAAGATACATCTTTGATGAACTTAAATTCTACCTTATTCTGGTTTTTTGACTTTTTTTTCCCCCTTTTCCTTTAATGCTCATCCCATTTTCTTTGTACTTTCTACCAGACCTGAAATGTCAAAACTCTTGAAAGCACCTATCCAATTCCCTTCCATAATCCATTTGGAGTATGTTACATTCTGAGCTTTGTACCATCATTAAGGGCCTCATTTCCCTTGCCACATGTTCATAATCCTTAGCCATCTGGCTTTTGCGGATTTTTTGCATCACTATTTAAAAGAGAATTAAAACACTACTCTTATTTGGGGCCATTACAGGTTACCTCATGCAAATAGATCTTGTTCTCTTATTTCTATATCTAAAGAATCTTTTTGTTTGTTTGTTTTAATTTCCTTGCAAAGGTCAGTTCAGCTTGACTTCTGGCAATCCTGACCTCTTCCTACTTTCTCTGACCTACAAGATATGGCTCTCTTTCATGCTGTCTTTAGGGCAGGAGGGAAGGGATTCTTTCTCAGGTCACTATTCATCCAGATAAGCCTGGAGACCTTCCCTACAAGGGTGTTGGGGTTTTTTATTTCTTTTGCATTTTGACCTGCAAGCCTTTTCTGCATTCAAGTCCTAGAGTTACTTAGCTCAAGGTAATTAAACCACTACTTTGGAAACAAAATTTTCTTAAATCACTGTTCTGGTTTTTTTCATACTTATATTTTCCACCAATATTTTTGTTCTTTGTTTTAGCATCTGGAAATATTTTTGAAGAACATGTACTTAGGAATTCTTATAATTCTTGCTATACATTTAATATATATTTATTGGCTTTTGTCACTCATAGACCTAATAAATATTTTATAAATATGAGTATTAGGCATATACATATTCACGCACTGAAAAAATAACGAATGCACATACATTTTGTAAGGGGCATTTAAGCATGCATCAGTACTGCAATGCAGCTCTCCACAAATTTGGATTATGTTTTGATCCCCCAGACTTACAAAAATATGTTTATTCTCTTTAAGTAGTATATACAATTTGAAACCTAAGCAGAATATCCCACTTCAAGTTAATTACTCTACTCAAGGGCTGCCACACACGCGTATAGTAGGTCAGACAAAACGCACATTAGGTGTTGTCCCACATCCCAAGGATGTTATGTGATGTGTCAACATTACAGTTTTTCTTTTTATTAGTCCCTGGAGTTGCACTAATTTTGACAGCTGCTAAACTCGTTTTCCTGCATTTTAACTGCTCCGAGACAATCATCATAAAGGGACAAATCCTGCTTGGCTTCATAAGGGAGAAAGACTTTGCACAAGCCTTTTAAAACATGATGAAAGCAAAGTGATTGTTAGGACTTTATGGTTTGTTTGGATTTTTCTTTCCATTCAAAGCAAAGCAAACTACCCAAGCACTGATCTTTGTTCCTCTTTTTTTCTTCCTCAGTATTTAGAAGATAGCTACCTAAGTGTTGACCTTTAAAATTACATATTCTGACAGCTGCTAAACTATAAGGATAAGCTAATAAGCATTTGTTTAATTAAATGTCTGCTGAAGACAACTACAGAATCAAATCTGTAATAAAAAAATATTTAAACAAATAAATTCTAAGATAATGTCTTACCCTTAAAATTTAATTTCTATTTAAAGTTAAATTTATTTTAAAAGGGAAGTAGGAGCTATGTTTTATTCTGCTGCTTCTCTAAAATGTGTTGTCTTGGCTTTTCCATACCCCTCGTACATACTATGTGATAGATATTGGAAGAGACCCAAGGAGAATATAAAAATCCCAGCAGTAGACCTTTCATTTTTGAAAGTGAATAAAATGAGAAGAGCAGGCAGGAAGAATTACCTCAAAGGCTGCTGTCATTGCAAGAAAAGGAGCAGTACATTTAGCCAAGACAACTTGCAATATGCATTTCAAAGGAGGAACTGAGAAGACATTCATCCTTCCAGAGGAACCACCATCCTTTCAGATAAAACAGCAAGTAGAGAATGTGGCTCAAAGATGGTTAATGAAATTAAGCACCCAAACTACTGTCATAAATAAAGCTATACAATGTGTGACATTAATTTCTTTCAGGTAAAGGATTTTTTTTAATTATTATTACCTAGAAGCAAGCCTAGGAGTGAGTTTCACGGGCCAGACTCTAAAGATGTTGCATATGGCATCAGAGATTTTACTTCTGCCTCCTATTTTTGCCCCATACAGCTATTCCAAATAGCGATATTCACATGTGAACTCATCCAACAGGCTAGTTTCACAGGAATTACTATCCTACTTATGGCCAATCTCTACATGAAATGCACCTTATAATTTCCACTGTCTCTCCTTCTTCCAGCATCTTAATATCCAGGAATGCAAGTATTATCCTTGTAGGACTTCAAAAAAAAAGGACACAATTCCATGTACCATGTTTATTTGCAGTAAGTGAAACTTCACATGCTTCCTAAACTGTAACAAATAGCTTAAGTTTCCTTCATTGACTTGCAGGAATCTGCTTTTTGAGGAGCAAAGAAAGAATCTCAAAAAGTTAGTCAGAGGGGAGAAATTAAACAGGAAAAATGTCCCAAACCTTTGCTTAGACATATTCTACTGACTGAAAAAGGTGAGACCTTGATCAGCCCTGTTTGTTAACGGCAGTAAGTGAAATCACTATTTAAATCTTCCCTCCCTCACTTCTGCTTTTTTTGGCAGCTGTATCAAACAAGGCTTCCATATATTTCAGTCTACATCAGAAAGGGAAAAATCATATATATGTCCATATGGAATTTAGGGGCAAAAAGCTCTGCCTCCTGAACAGCATGGTGTTTTTTCATGGATTGTAGAAAGTTTTCTGTTGGGGAGAGGTTCTTTGGCAGTTTTTCGTTTGTGGGATTCATTATTTCCCAGTAGAGGGGAGGAAGGAGTTACAAAAAATGTGGTCAAAAGGTTATACATGGCAATACTGATTAAACGTAACTAATGAGAAATGCTGCTCAATTCTGATAAAAGCTGATTCATTTTATATTTTTATTTAATCAAAACTACTTTTCAAAACTTATATAAATTATAATTTCAAATGCAAATTAAATTATGTTTTCAGTTACATACTGAAACACTGTGATGGCATCAAGATAGAGCAACTAAACAGCAGTGTGGAGAAATTATCTGCAGGTGATACAGCCTCATACCAACAGCATAATAGGCTTAACAGGAGTGGATGCTCACTACATCTCTTGGTTTGTCCAGATGTATTTCTCACCTTCTACCTGACTTTCATTGAAATGAAGTCTCAAGGCAAATATTTGATTTTATTTCATTCTCAGTGAAACACATAGGAAAATGGACTAGAATTGTCCTCTTCATCTCTGTGACTTCAGGAAGAAGTAATTCTGCATGCTCCCTTGCAAAATTCTGTTATTCTTAGCTCACACCTTTTATCTAATGTTACACCATAGCCTTACTGAACACTCACATACAAAACCCCTCAACAACACTGTAACAGTCACGTCCTGAGATGCTGTCGTCTTATGGTAGAATAGAAGGCAGAGTCAAAAAAGACTTAGTGGCTATTTTAAAGAGCTTTCCTTTAACAGCTCCCTTAAAGGCATTTCCTTCTATTGTCTTTTGAAAGCTATATCAACCCTTCATTGTTCTTCAGGGATTAGGCTGATAGCATAATTTTAATATGTGCCCAAATTTGAGTGTTACCTTCCATGTTCAATGACATTTAGGTTCCAAAGTGTTCAAATACATAACTTTCAAAACTAGTATTTCAGCTCCTGAATGACTTTGAAACTGTTTTTACAGAATGTTACGTGGCTACGAAGATTAAGCCAGTGTTGAAGAACAAATGACCTTTAGGATCAGCAACCTAGTGCAGCATTTTAGTAGTTTCAGTCATTTTTCCCAGCTCCACAGTATAGCTCCATGCACATGTATTTTTCACAACAAATACTCCATCAATTCCTTCAGTATTTGTATTGTACTAGACTAGCATCTTTGCAAATTTGTATTATTTCCCCATACTTTCTAATTAAGAAAATATATTTCAGCTCCAATGCATGTGCTGGAGGATCATGTTTGCATTACAAATTTTGTAAAGTACATCAAGTTACTCAAAAGAATCAAAGTGTCACTTGAACAAATCACTAACTGTATGTAGGTTGTTTGGGCTCCTGAGGGCTGCAGACTTGTTTTTAATGAGTCAAGGATCCTTTCACTTTAATCAATAAGTGAGCTTTAGTGAGGAGTTAAATACACTGCCAGTTGTTCTTATAATCAAAATTTCTCAAGCAATACATCCACATTTTCTGTGACTTAGACTGAAACTACCTTAATTATTATAAACCAAAGAAATGCATTAAACACACACAATGCACACCAGTCAGGGGGACTTGAAAAGTCAACCAAAGCTCCTATATTATTTCATTTCCAAGTGTTGCCAAGTTTATCTCCTCTTGGCCTTTCCCTTCCGCTTTCTGCTCAGATGAACATGTACCTGGCTAGTTTATAATGACTGTTTTATATCGCTGGGAATTAACTTGAATTTAGCTATTTTCATCTTGGAACATAAGAGTAGATGGATGTTGCTCCTTTAAATAATCAGCTCTTCTATTCTTTAGTCATAGAAAATACTAGTTTAATATCTGATTACAGAATTACTCTGCATACAACACCCACAATGCTATTCTTCATGGAAGTGCTTGTATGTCTAAAGTGGTGTATACCATCATATTCTAGACCTGAAGGCTGATCCCCAATATAAGGATACCTGGTTTTGCTTTGTCACAATTTGCCTTATTCTTTTTTAAAGCAGACTACATATTTTCTTATATAGAGTGCCATAGCCATCTTTTCATCTGTTTGGTTTTTTGTTTGTTTGGGTTTGGTTTTTGGTTGGTTTTTTTTGGGGGGGGGGATTTGTTTTTTTTTACTTCAATGAAAAATCAGTTGGAAATAGCACACACAACTTTCTTGAAAGCAGACCACTGCTAAGTAAACCTTCAGAGCCACTTTGTAAACAGCCAGAAACATCCAGTCAGTTTTTTGTAAACAGCCAAGTCACGCACCAGCTGAAGACTGCAGCCTTCTGTGGAAGCCTTTGGTTGATATTTAACGGGGTTACATTTTAAACCAGCAAATAGTCACAGCTATTACCATTGCAGTTTGATTGCACAAACCAGAAAACTTTTCAAAAAATGAGCCATAGCCTGTTCTGATTTGGTGATGCTGTTTGAGAGCTTGACAGGACAGAATAAATTGGATAAACCAATAGATCTCTTCCTAAAATATGACAGGCCAGTTTATGCAAGGTCCATCCTTAATCTTCATGATAAGCAAAAAAAAATTAATTCACCCTGAGTTTACAAGTTTCAACTCAATGCAAGAGACATAAATACAAATATTTATGCCTTCCTTGTATACTTCTTTCTACTTTACACTTACCCTCATTAAGTGAGTGATTTCCCTGACCTTCAGAGCTTGAAAGATTTAAGACTTGTATTTACTCAAAGCAATATTACATGTTTTAGCCAAATAAATTCTCCTCTTACTTTTGATGAGCCTTCTTATGTTTCTTTATTAAGTGACTGCATCACCATCACTCCCACAGGAATGTAATTCAGTTTAACAATTTAGTGTCTCTGATTGCACCTTAAAAATAAACTAAATTACAGCAAAACAAAGTGCCACAAAAATAAAGATTTGGCAAATTGACCACAATTCAGATCTAGGCTGCTCTTAGAAATTGCTTTCTGAAACTTTTTAAACTCTTGTGCTCTTTTAGGTTGAAAGGCAATGTAAAAATGAAAATTGTTAACAGAATGAGTTCATTTGCATGTTTCCTGTACATTGTATATTTTCTGTAGAAATAAATGCCTTAGAGCTTGTTCTTAGTTTCACTGATATAAACCAAAAGTGACATCGTAGGACTTCTACATTAAGGGCTGTTCATTTTTATTTTTTACAGATGTAAGATCAATAAATATCACATCGCCTGACTATCCATTCTTATTTTGTAGTAACAATGGCTATTTTTAATTGTGTACATAGCCTAGCCCAATGCTGAGTTTAGATAGTCCCACAGATTCTCCTCTTTTTTAAGGAATTCAAGATGGTTCTAGTTTTCTGAAACCTGAAGTGACAAAGAAAATTGAAGAGATTTAAACAGAAAAGCTAAAACTTAACACAATCCTGCTTTACTAATGCAAGTTTCTCAATAACTTCAGTGAAGTATGGGCCTAAAAGGAGGAAGCTAAGACTTTAAAATACCTGTAAGCTAGAGGATAAGGCTGGGTAGCCTATTTAGGGCAACTTGGTATCTGTGATTAGCATGAAAAAAACATTAGGAATTTTGTTATTGCATGGATTCTGAACATAGCTTCCCAAACCTGAATTCAACAGGTTTCTATAAAACTACAGATTTGTTCTCAGAGTTAAACCTCTAATTCATTTTTTATCTTACCATTTTCTTACATTAATTGTAAACTGAAAAGATATAATGTCACTTTGACATAAAACAACAGATTAGATAATTAAAGATTATTTTTATATGGAAATAATATTGTTTGCTTATCTGGGTTGTTACTAGCCAAACTAACAACTGATTTATTATTTATAACTCATAACAAGGTTGTGAGGTTTTTATTTACTTTAAAAAGCCAGCATTAGAAGAATATTATTAATATAAACTTATACTTACCTGAGCATTTTCAAAACATTTTGTGTCTTAAAGTCACAAAAGTAATCTTTGTCTCTAATTTATTAATCTTGGGAGGAGTGGAAGGATCAGGCAGGAGAGGTGGAAAACAAGCTGCACCTAGTTTCTCTGGTTTTGGTTGCTTGCACCCTGGCAAGTTTTTCTCCATGTATGCCAAGTAACTAATCAAAAGCACATTTGTTAGTTTTTACTGAAGGTTGGCAATTGCTGAACATCATAATCTTTGGCAGGAAGAATTCCATAATTTTGGTCAAACTCCTATAAAAGTTAGGTCTTCCCAAACTTCACTGTATTAACTAATAGCTATTTTTTTTTCCAGTAGAAGATTAGTATCATGAGAGATACCAAAGGAGATGCACTGGAGAGGGTGAAGTCTAAGGGATCCTACAGATTTAGTCTTTGAACTGAAGTGACATCTGCTTATGACAATCTATGTTCAGCCTTTGTTTTGAAGGAAAAAATGTAAGAGAAAAACCCTATAGTGGTCTTACTTGTCCTGTCTTTGGATATCAAAGGAACATAAGAACGGATGTATTTTACTTAAGCAAACAGAAAGAACTTTTACAATGTATCAGCTGAGAGAAAAGTACATAGAGGATGTGACACTAAAGCTAAAAAGGTTTTGTCAAAAATCATATTTTGTAGAGAACAGTAATAGGTCAAGGAAGGGTGCAATATAAACTTTTCCAAATTACTTACAGAGATTTTTTTGAACATTGCTTCATTTAACTGCTAGCAGTGTACCAGTAGAAAGTACTATCTCTAGGATCCTTTTCCACCTTTAATTATATTTATTGTGTAATCATAAAATTATGAGATATGATGATCTTTTGTCTACATAAACTGATAGCATCTTTCTCATCTCAAAATAGGTGTTCATTGTTTTAATTTCCTATGGGGAAATGGCATTTCCTTACCCTGGCATGCTATATTACATGATGTAACAATCCAGCTCATTCAAATTATTACAAGTTATCTAATTTTCCTTATCTACTGAAATTAGCCTGAAGATATGATTAAAAAAGTGAAACTTTTATAGTTACTGGATACTATTCAGAACTGTAAGTGAATTCTTTCAGAAGACATATAGTGAAAAGACAAGAGGTTTCTGTTCCTGCTACTGAGAGGATTTTTAAAAAATTTTATTTTTTTTTTAAATCTGGAATCTTATGTAAATTCTACTTTACAAAAAGAAAGAAAGAAAAAAAAAAAACAGAATGCACAGGGATTTTATATGGTCTCATAAATAAAGGTGCTCAAGAAGTTCACCTAACAGACTACAGCTCTTGGTGCCACTGCAAATGTCCCTTTCCCTGAGTCACTGTAATGAAGCATCTTTACCACGATCGTGGTGAGCCACAGAATACACAGTCTAGAGGGGGAGCCTGGCAAACAGATATAATGAAAGCATGAGATATGTGACCTCAACTCTCATTAAGCACCACAATAGCTTAATGAAGCAGATTTTAGACTGATTCAGTGCAAAGATATTAGGTTTTTGTGGTACACTGAAAGTAAACATTTTGTTTCAGAGATGCTGATGCAAAGATTTTAGAGTTTCAAGCAGAAGCAGCTTTACAGGTAGAAGAAAGCATGCCAGGAAAAATGTTGGGTTTCTATTTATTTATTAATACAGAATTTTTTTTATCCCTTCCCCCACTCACTGTGGAATGGAAAAAATTAAGCCTTGACATATTGCTGGAATTCTCACAAAAATAGTGGAACTCCAGACACTTAGGCTCTTATGGTTAGGGGTCTCCTGGTTAGACACTCAGGTGTCTAGTGAGTTGACGCTTTGCCCACAGAAGGATCAACTCTAAAGCCCACAGGATTTCTCTGGATAACCTCATACCACAGCATCTCAGTCACAAAGCATACATGAGATTCAGATTAATTTTCGTTAACCTGTATGAACTTAATAGCCTTCAGATATGTATTACTCTTTAAAAATCAGTTGACGTAGACCAGCTGATTCAAAATTTATCAGAAGAAGAGAAAGATCTTGACTGGATTTTTTTTTTATTTTTTTTTAGTATGGAGTTTAAAGTAACATAAAGATGCATCTTGACTGGATTTTTTTTTTATTTTTTTTTTTAGTATGGAGTTTAAAGTAACAGAAAAGATGGTGGTGCATGATTACTTTCCTTTTAGAACAGAAAAAAATGAATAAAAATAAATTCATGTCTCTATTTTGGTTCAATTTTGAGTGCAAACACATGTTTTGAGTTGTGTATAGTTTTGCACTTAAAACATAAAAAGAATAAGTTAATTTTTAAAAGAAATTAAAGAAACTATAAGGTGAAAATACCGTTAGAAACGTGAATCAAAATGTTCCCTTATAAATAGTGTAAAAGATAAAACACTTGATAAAACAAGTTTTCAGATAAAGAACTGAAAAGCAAAAGAAGGAGCAAAGATTTTTTCCTCATACAGAGGCTGGTAGTTGTTGTGTTAAATCCAACTCAGATAATTAAAAAAAATCAGTGCTGACAGCATGCTAAGTACTTTTAAAAAAAAAATCTATTAATTCATCAATATTTTTAGATTTAATTAAGCTGAGTTAATTTCTGCAATATTTGCCTGCCACAAACAAAATCCTTCTGATGTGATTGTAAACTTCTGATGAAACCTTTCCTTGTCAATGGATGCCAACATGTAACTATAGTTTAATACAGGACACTTGACAAGAGAATATTTAAATAACCTAAACAAAATCTGATATAGTAAAGTAATATATGACTTGTGTAGAATTAATAAAAATATGTAGTTCTTTTGAATTGCTTCTAGGGTATGGGTTCAAACTGTCTAAAAATGTTAATCTAAATGTTGAACTGGAGTGCTCTCACATCTCCCTACACCATTCCCAATTCACATTATGACTAGAGTATTTCCAGCTGTTACTGATATATTAACAGGATGACTGTGAATGCATACTATTTTTAAGCCATACATACAAAAAGGAGTATGGGTAATATTTCCAATATAATTTCATTCAGCCCTGAAATGACTTTTTGTCTTTGAAAGTTGTACTCAGTTTTCACTCTTCTTACTAACAATGGATAAAGTTGCCACATTAGGTATGCCAATGGTAGCCTATTAATGTTTACTTAAACACACACACTTCGATTACAGAAGAGTGAGAGAGTGCTATGGAAGAGTTATTAAACATTACATCACCTAAAAACATACATGGCATGTATGAAGTCTCATTTTCTCATTCTGACACTTCTAAATATTTTTTTTATCTTCTTTCCCCTGCTCACACAATGATCCCCAGGATGGGGAAGTAAAACACAGTGAAGTCAAAATGCTGGAGATCCAGATGCATCCAGATTACAATCTAAACTGCCCATCAGTTTGTTGAGCTACCACTTGTGCAGTTTACATGGGCTAAAGAAAACCTTACAAGTTAAAAATTACAACTAATTTATGTAAATCTCTAATCATAACAATCTAATCGAGGAATTATTATTAGCCTAGATCTGCTTATTACAGAGGGGGTGGGAAGAGAGAAAAAAAAAAATCAAAACCAGATACCTACACCTTATTTTTGGTGTTATCTCACCCTTTTGGGAGAGGACAAAGGTTTACCATGGAAGCTGATGACTGCTTTCTTCTCTTTTCTAGAAGTGTGATGAAGTTTCCTTCCTCCCCTCTAAGGTCTGTTTAGCACTGTTTTGACATGCTTTCTAACATGCTCTACACATTGTTCATATCACTGGTTTACAATTCCACACTATAACTAAATTTGCTATATGTAGCATGTTTTAACATATTGGATGCTTCTCTATTCTCTTTGCAATCCCTAACACTAGTTTTGACCAGTCCCAAGGCTGCATTTCTGTGGTGACCAATGACCAGCCACATGGAGTGACTTATAGCACCAGGGCCTCTAGTACAATTTAAAAGGCTTCTTTTGTCATCTGCTGTCCCCTCTACTCTACGTTTTATTCCAGGGTCACACAAGGTTCATTCTACATAGAATAACTTTATGATATTATTACCTATTATTAAAATATATACATAACAGTAAGCACTGTACCACAAAATTGCACAAAGCTGAGCAAAAGATAAAACAAATAATTCACGGTCATCTTGTCATTACGTAATTGCTTTAACAGTTAAACAAGCTAAAACAAACTTCCAGGAAGACCGAGACAAGGTCCAGATAGAGCCTGATAAACCTGAAGCTCATGCTATTAGTCTAACACAAAGAATCATGGCATTTTTCTAGCATTTGTAACACCTTATATATGGGGCTACATGACTGTAACATGGATGGCAGTGTAAAGCTACATCTGATATGTTCTCCTGCACTTCTGATACACCCATTCCATATTATGTACAGTGTGATTCACTGATGTTGGTAAAGTGGAGGAACAGATCCACGCACAGATTAAAATGTTCATGGTTAGAATTTTTTTGGTATGACATCCAGAATCTTCCCGAAAATACACAAAAGACTGAAAACCCATGTTCAAAAGCTGGGTCCAAACTACAATGAGAATCAAAATCTATTTCAGTAGTCCAAAAAACAAAACATGAAAAATAAAAGCATGCAGTGTTTTTCCTACCAAATAAAAGATCAGTGAAAGCATCTTAAAATGCACAGGAAATACTTAAAATTTCAAAAGTGTTAGGAAATCTGTGAAAAGCTAACTGCACCAAGCTATACCTTGACAGTAGGGAAGCACAGGTAAAGCACATTCAGCAATTGCTGTTGGGATTACAGCACCACCTAGTGTGTTCTGGAACTGCTCTGTAGAGAAGCTTTTTTGGTTTTGATTTATGTTTACCTTTGGAATTGAAATCAACTCACCATCTTGTTGTTTTTCTTAATTATTTTAATTTGTATTACAAAATTACAGTCTGAGTTTTATTAAATTCATGGATTTTGATTCCACAGGAACATCACCAGAGGAGGTGTTGCATATCATTACACTATTCTCACTCCTTTGCCAAGACAGGACTTATTTCATCACCTAGTGAGAGGATCTATAAGACCTTCTTTTCCTCTGACCCTCTTTTTAAGGAAATGAACAT
>NW_010290364.1:0-36430 GCF_000700745.2 Antrostomus carolinensis | reverse complement strand
AAGATAGCCCAGCCGTAGTAGGACTAACTACCTTCATAAGCACCTGAACATGGGCTCTTCAGCTTCTCAAACTTCTCAAGAGGTGAAAGGGCACCCTCTTCTTTCTATTTATCCTGAACATTCTGAGAGACTATGGAATAAAACCCATACTGAGCAATTAGGCTTTTTTCCCTGCAGAACAGCATAATCCTAGATAACCCTGAGCACAATTTGATAATGATACTTGATAGTGACAAATTACCTTTCATATCTTTTTCTCTGATTGCAATGCATATACAAAGGAGGACAGCGGAAGGTCTGGAGAGGGAAGGTAGGTTATTTATTTACATACTTATCAAGAAGGAAAAACAGTGCTAGAATTAAAAGAAGGACAGACAA
Source organism: Antrostomus carolinensis (assembly GCF_000700745.2). NCBI lineage: Eukaryota > Metazoa > Chordata > Aves > Caprimulgiformes > Caprimulgidae > Antrostomus > Antrostomus carolinensis. Next base: position 36,052 of record NW_010290364.1, on the reverse strand, counting down.
GCAATTGAGCAAGCCTCTGAATTTTCACATATTTGTGAGGTCACAGTTCAGTTGTACTACTGGACTACTTCCAGATTTGAAGTGGCTATATTGATGGGATTTTTTGTTTGCTCTTCATAAGACAGAATGATCAGAAGGACTGGAAAACTGCAACCTTTTTAAGCATTCCAAGGCATATTTGTATATGTACTATTTAAATGTATTTTAAAATTTAGAAGTTGAAAAGACCCATTGAAATCTAGTATGTAAATTCTAATTTGAAGTTGTGTAGGCTAATCCATGGCATTGCAAAAGGGGAGTATGCATATGGTTGCATGAGACTTTCTTTTCCATACAGTAAACTTATTTCTGAACATCAATGCTGCTAAAAAAAATTAGTTTCTTCTTACAGTCTTTATGTAGAGCTTTGCTCTGTTATTACACATTTTTCAAACCCAATACTGAAGAAGGCAGCAGTCAGGTTTCTAGATTAGGGGTTTTGCCTTGAAGAAGGGTAAAAAAAGATGCAAATGGTAGGAACTACCTATCTTGTACAATCTCCTTCTGATTAGAGCACCTTTCCAGGAAATAACATATCCTCCTAACTGATAAGCTATGAGTGGGATACAATGGGACTAGTCTCCTTCCCCTCTGTGGTAAATGGGTCTCTGTGCTGAAAAATATTCAAATATTTAATACACAAGAGACAGTCTGATTGTGTGACCTAACAAGACAGACATTTCCCATGGGAAGCTCTGGGATCTTGTTTTTGTTCACTGTGTCCCTTGTGCACTTATTTTCAATGCTTCTAAGCAAATTGCTCCAAGGACAGCTTGTGAAAGAATCAGAGATGTGGTCTCCTCTGTCCAATAGAATTTGCTTCATCACAAACCTACAAAGCTGAAGTTCTTCAACTTTCTCAGAAATAAACATATATCATTTACTAAATCTTAAATAAATAAAGACCAAAGACAACCCAAATATGTAAGGAGAAAATTGCAGACCTGACTGTAATTGCATTCACCACAATCAGCTTTACCTACTTTACTTATTTTTCATCACTGATCATAAATTTCTGGAGCAACAACAATATTCCACCAAGCTGTTAGATGCTTTAATGTAAATGGTTTTTATAAACTTCGAAAGTTTATATTAGCAAGGTAAAACAAGGCTGAACTTTTTAACCTAGCAGTAAGACAGAATGAGAATTACAATGAAAGTACTTGTAATTCAGATTTTAAGAAAGGATTCCATGAAGTTCATGAAGAGTTGCCTGTGGGTTTTTTGTTGTTTTTTTTTATTGGACAAGAACCCTGGCAGGTCAAGGAAATGCAATAAAATATAAATATAAAAACAAAATCTAATTAAATTTTACTCTTAGCAGCAAAGTAGGACCCTGTATTATTTATGCAGAGCAGTATATACTCACATCTGGCTTCAATTACACACTGTAATTAAATGGGTAGCTGTATATATGGGTAGCTGAATGGTGATCTCTCCCAACTCTGTAGACAGTAACATGACAGCTTGGCTGTACCTGAGCTAGTTACCTCTGTGTCCCTTCATAGACAATGTAAGAGTGTGTTTTATCTTACCAATTTTAGAATGAGATTAGTCATACCATAGAAATGCCTGTTTCTTTCTTCTACCTATAAATGAACCCAGATGACTAATTCTGATGACGGTATCTGTATTATAGATGTCAATATTTGGTCAGATAAATTCCAAACCAACTGTTTTTCCTCCTTGTGCAATTCTTACAGCAGAAATTGCAATTTTTCTGCCTTGAAAATATATGTGACTTAATATCTGTGACTTGGGAGAAAAAATATCTTAACCATAATTTTACCTTACACATTATTAGTGTGCCTTAGAAATACCAGTTTGAAACTGGAGTGGCAATTGTCCATAAAAGTATTCTTTCTATGGGCTCTTTTATTATACCTTTTTTTTTTAAAGTAGGAAATTCTGGGAACTGTATACACCATGTTTCACTGACAATATTATTAGCACATTGCTTTGTGCTACCATGATTCATTTAGGTGATCACAGGATGAAATAAAAAACAGTATCAGGTTCTCATTAAGATATAATTAAATTGCCTAGTTTTGCTTAAAAAAAAAAATATAAAAGTTAAAAGATCAATTGACTTCAACAGTCCATCAGTATTGAATCTTTGAGTCTTCAAACATTTTTTAAACTAATACATTAAAACATAAGTGAACATTCTCTGAAGGGGGAAAAAAAACCCAAAACCAACCAAACGAAAAAACCCGCAACACAAAAACCCCACCCCAAGAATAAAAACTCAACACATTTGGGGAAATGGGATGACAATCATCCTTAAGTTTTAAAGCTGACATATACAGGGGTCCAGAACAGCAATGTTGTTTCAAATATGACAATGCTTAGGAAAAATAGCTCAGGGGAAATAAATTATATTAAATATTTGAAGATATAATATTTTTTTCATCTACATTGCTATCCAAATTCTAATTAAATTAAGGATTTGGAGAAAAAGAATTGTCTGAAGTGAGTACTAAGTAGGTTAAGAAGGCCAGATGCTCAGAAGTTGATAGGCAATAATTTATAAATCATTAATATTTTTCATTGAATATGGGAAGTAGGAGTTATTGAGGTGTAGGAAGAATGGAGTGATAAGAAAACACAGTTATACTCACTTGGAAATCCTTATGTAAATTAAAATGTCTGTATACTCTGTGATAATATAAAAGGGTGGAAAAAGCGCATATCCTAATAATATACTAGCACTTTTTTTTTTTTTTTTTTTAATGGGTTACAGAAATATTTGGCTTGTGGCAAGACACCAAATGAAGAAAAGCAATGAATCTATCACAGCAAACTGAAAGACTGAAAACAGCTGTACAATCAAAATTAAATCTAACAGCAATTTTTATCATGCATAAATGAGATGCATACACACAAAAAGCCCTGGAGAACATATTCATCAAAAAAAGAGCGAAGACAAAACCAAAGAAACAGACGTGAGGTGCAAGATAGCATTTAGAGTTATTTGTGATACTGTGATAATAAAATATTCTCTCAAGTTAAAATAAAATTATATCCTCCAAGGAAACAGACCTTCCTATTTATATATCATCATATGGCATGAAATCAATTTTTTTTTCTTTTTCCCATGGAGCCATGAGCACAAAGACCACTTGGCAGCTCAGAAACTTGGCAATATTCAGTGATAGTTTATTAGAGTGGCATATTTTAAAAACAGCTAAAGCCTCAATTTTTCTTCAGTTGTATTCATTAATGATAAATTAACCATGAAATGTAATTTAAAAAATCCTTTCTGTGAGCCTTCTTGCATCCGCAGACATGTCTAGTCTTTGAATTTCAACTAAAGTTTTCAAAGGGAGCAAATAAAGATTAAAGAGAGACTTACTTTCTTTCTTTGTATACTATTAAAAATATTTTAATTAAAAAAAAATGAACTTCTCTGCTTAAACTAGTCTTCAGTTCCTCATAGATACGAGAGTCAGTGACAGTAACCTTCTGGAACAGAAAGAGGATAGGCTGCATTGCACTGAAATATAATTACCATATTGCAGCAGCTTTCACTGTGAATGTGCAAAAACTGCTTTATTTGTCCAGTCATTATTCAATTATTTTTCTAATCATTGCTATAATTATTAGCATGATTTTCTCAATTCCAATAGTAAATTTAGTATGTGAAATTCATAGATTTGTAGAGAAGTTTAATAACATATTTGCCTGATGACATTCCTTTCTGCAGAAAAGTTACATCAAGACAAACTCACCTAGTCTATAAATATATCATCCTCCAATTTACCAGCACCCAACACCTCAGAACCTAGTAGAGTTTTCTGAAGATGATATGAATAAAATAAAAACTCCAAACACTAGCATAGGTAAAAGTATGAAGTCCTTCCCCCTAATTTTCTTTTGTAACAGAAAATGCTGGAGAAGTTGCCTGATGTAAATGCCTACTATAAATGCTCCAGGTCTTTTCATGTATGAGATAAAGCAAAGTCAGCAAAATAAAACTACAAGTAAAAAGTAAAATTCTAAATAAAATCATATAATACATTTATTTACTCATAATAAATTGACCGTTCCTCCAAGAGGCCTTAAAATGACAATACACTACTTGTTCATCTAAAGCCTTTTCCATTTAGTCTTGCTGATGCCTTTGAATTTTCAGATTTTTCCAATATAACATCACTACATCTTCTCTAGGTGATTCTTGCTCTATCTTGATTTGATCTCTTAGTGATCTTAATCAAATTCTGAGAGCTTTAAACTCCCTGGTATAGAGTATTTAAAATGCCTGCTCAATTTCACCTTCCATCCCTTGCATATCTTTCTATTGAATCATTTGATAAAGTCTTCAGTCATGATTACATATTCATCTTAGTCAGATCTACAAGAATGAACCCTATGTATAAGAATTAGAGAATCAGACAGTAAGACAGGAATGAAAAGTCTATGGGGAGTATATCAATTCCTCACAGGTGTCTCTTTTTCTAGCATATCCATATGTATGTCTTATGATTTTCCCTCTTAGGAGTTAAAAAGTAAGCTTAGTTACCTTGGAGACACGTTAGGTGCAGTATCGACTAAAATATAACATGCTACAGGGAATTTACAGGAAAAATGCACTTAATAAAAGAGTTCAGGATTACTTGTGCCAATAGCCCACCCAGTATAAACATATGCTGGCAACTGAAGATGTTATTGTTTCTCTGCCTTTACTATAGAACCTATTTTTTCCCAGTAGGTTTGTTTTTTTTTTTAACTGTTTTGGCTGCATTGCTAAAAGATGGATCATCTGTAAAAATTTGCTAAGTACCTGCTAAAACACGTTTTTACATGCACATCATGGTCATTACTGTGTAAAGAAGCTAAATATTAATTTGGAAATAAAGCCTGAAAATATATCAGTGGGAAGTGTATTCGGCCTTCTGGGCATGTGAACGTTGCTGGGGAAAGTTTCTCTAGAGCTTTCATAGAAAACAAGAAAATTAAAAAATTCAAAAACTAAAAAGTACTATTTCAATCAAGTACTGCATGAATAACAAATTAAGCTTACTAAAATGAAATCAATCAAGAGGTAGCAACAAAGGATTACAACAAAATAACCATACAAACACAAATGAAAACTCAGCCAATTCTTATGAAATGCTGCTCTCATTAATATAAGAAGCACAGCTTTCTTCCCAAGACCTTAAGTTAATTCCCTCAAGGATGCTATTTACTGAATTATTTATTCAGTTATTTCTTATTTTACCTAAATGTCACACATATTTCACAGTGCCCAAGTTCTCTTTGATAGGTCATTAAGCTTCTGAAGTTACTATCTTCTTAGGTTATAAAGGTATTTACATAGACTTAGATATAGAAAGAGCACATAATTTTAACATATAGAAACAGATTTATTTTTATGAATGCAAAAAAAATAATGGAAAATTGATTAGTCACCTAAGTCTTTAGGCCCTCAAAGTGCAGCTGTGCAGTGCAGAGATCAGATGAAGTCATTGCTGGTCTTTGTCTTTATCCCAACAACATGAGGATAAATCTCCTTTGGTTAATTTTTTTAGTCAGATGATATAGCCTGTGAATTTTTAAGGGGTGTGTTAGTGAAGCCAGCTTAAAAACAGCTATCATCATCATCACTAAGTGTTAGGCTACTTAACATTTGGTTGGCATAGCACCAGAACTCAACACAAGGACAGTTAGTAAAGGAGTGACTCGCTTACTACCTTGCCACTGCCCATATAGTATACCATGATCCTTCTCACGTGAGGATGAGTAAAGGTAAAAATAACAGGTGTATCTGAGTTGCAACTAAGCCAGATGGCCTCAGTCCACAGCTTGTAATCAGCTAAATGTAAAGAAAGGCAAAAGTTCTAGCTGAAGAGGAAACAAAACAAAAAGCCCCAAATTTTAGAAATACTAATGACAACCCATGGTGATGGTAACTGATATACATGCACAGATCTGCTATGGTAATTAAAATAAAAGATTTTTTTGAAAAAATATTGTTGTTCTGAACATTTCTGTGGTTGTGGTTTTTGGAAGTAGAAAAGTAACTGCCTATAAACCATCTTCTGTGGTATCTCAAAGAAGAATGACTAGAACTATATTATAGCATTTTCTTCTGTACCAAAACTCTCAAAATCACAGCAACAGCAGTTCCTAGATGGTAGGGTTGACATTAATTAAAAATATCATTCAGCTCTAAAAAGGATATGTCTTAACTGGGGGCAGGGAGAAGTCTATTTTAATCTACCTGAAATATTTAGTTTAATTCAAGATGTAACATTTAATTGCAATTTTTGTTTTGATGAATTCGTGTTTTTTCCCCTTTTTTCCTTTTATTTTTTACATAAGTTGAATTCTAAAATGAAAATGTTAATTTCAAAATGAAAAACCACCCATTTCAAATTTAAATACATTTAATTCTGTTCTAAAGATTTTTTTTTCCCATTGCATAAAGTCTAGTTATTAAGTAATATCTGATATCTATCAGTAATTGACTGGGCATATTTAAGGAAGTTTGCTTTTTAATTTTGCCCTCAAGAAATCATATATAAACTTGATGGAAAGTAGGTCCAGAGTAGATCCATCTATTTTTCATCATTTTTTGTCAGCCACATAAGGGATGTAGCTGAGTAATATTTAAAAGCCTTGCAGATCCCTTTTCTTTAGTTACAACCCCACAAAATCAATGTATCAAATGTTTTCCACAAACTTGTTGAATGCTACTATTCTGCAAGCTCAGACTTGCATTCATACGTGTATCTCATATTTCACCTACAACAACAAAAAAATGTGAACAGCACAGCAGGCTGTTAATCTCTGACAAGTTTTCCTAAGTCAATATATGATTTTATATACTTTTTGTGACTCAGAAGGAAGTAACATGCTGGGAAAAAAAACCCTTGTCTTTAAACAGGTTTTTGTCTTTACAGTACAAAAATGTGAAAAGATTGACGGTGGCATTGACCACCAGAAACAAAATTTTAATATCTTCCGTTTCAACAGATTCATTAAGAAAAAAATCCTCTTGCCAGATACATTCTACATCTGTCTTAAACTGCAGACCAAATCCTATATTTTTAACTGAGCTAAAATGTTACTTGTCAAAGACAAATAAACTTTGATCAAATAAGGAACTCAATGTTTAAAATGTTTTAAATTTACATATAGGCAAAAATTTTTATGTTCAGTAAAAGCTTGATTTTCCATGATATTTTTTCTCACTTTCAAGCTTAGACTTTACCCATACTTCTGATCTGTGCCTAACCACACAGCTTTTCACTTCCTGGGCCATCATTTCCTTTCTCTCTCCACTTCAGTTTCAGCCACAGACTCCCCAACAGGCCAAATGGAGTCTCTTCGTTTCATATGGAGATACCAACAACACTGACATTCCAGGATAGGGTTAGGTAGAATGTCTTCATTTCTGTAATAAGCATCAATAATGGAACGCATCACTTTGCACCAAGCAACCCTTTAGAATCATAGAAGGGTTTGGGTTGGATGGGACCTTTAAAAGTCACCTAGTCCAAACCCCCTGCAGTGAGCAGGGACATCTTCAACTAGATCAGGTTGCTCAGAGCCCCATCCAACCTGACCTTGAATGTTTCCAGGATGGGGTTTCTACCACCTCTCTAGACAACTTGTTCCAGTGTTTCACCATCCTCATTGTAAAAAATTTCTTCCTTATATCTAGTCTCAATCTCCTCTCTTTTCATTTTAAACCATTACCTCTTGTCCTACTGCTCCAGGCCCTGCTAAAAAGTTTGTCCCCATCTTTCTTATAGGCCCCCTTTAAGTACTGAAAGGCCACAATAAGGTCTCCCTGGAGCCTTCTCTAATCCAGGCAGAACAACCCCAACTCTCTCAAGCCTTTCGTCACAGGAGAGGTATTCCATCCCTCTGCTCATTCTTGTGGCCCTCCTCTGTACCCACTCCAAGAGGCCCAAGGTAATTTCTTGATTTGTGTACTTCTCCAAAATATAAATATCTGGTCATGGGTGTGCTGTGAAAAGGTTAACAGAAGTTCACTTCTTTCTACTTCTGTTACACACAGAATTTTATGAGAGACTCTCGTAGATATTATTGCCACTGACAGACATCTATTTAAGTAGAAGGCACATTACACGTTGGAAGATCAATATCTTTGGGGAAAATTTCCATTCAAGCATTAAGTAATTAGCATTTCCCCATAACTGTACTTGGCCAGTTAATCCATTACAAAAGTCCAAGTATATAAAAGTTGCAGTTTACCAGCTCTGGCTTGGAATTGATCAAGGAACAACACACCCTTTCCCTTTCTTATTTATTTATTTTTGAAGCACTAAAAACCCCACCCTCTAATTCCCAGAAAAGGAATTTGGCAATAGACTTTCAAACACCACAGAAGTTTTACAGATATATAGAGCCAGCTGTGTGCACTTATAATTACCTATAGGTTCTCAATTTATTTATGGATAATGTTAGTTAACACCCTAGTGGGGATTGAGACACTCAATTCAAGTGTCACAATAGCCAGAGAGAGCTGCCAAGTTCCAGTACAATATTCCAGACCCAAGCTTATTTTCTACTACAGTGCAAATTAATTAGACAGATAGTGTACTAACTATATACAATTCCAATGTCAAAACTGATGCAGAGTTTTCTGAATCTGAAGCTTTTAAATTGCTTGAAGATTTGAATCAAGTCAATATATACAAAAGTATCTTTCCCCCTCCATTATAATTCCGTTTACTCTGTAATTAATGACAAGTTTTGTCTATTAAATCATTTATGGATCTCAATTAATCATCTGTGTTGACAAAATTTTCTGTAGCAACACACCAGATTTCAGCATTATATTATTATCAAGGAGAAAAATAGTGGAATAGAAGAGATAGTGCTCGATTTACTTTTCTTGCTCAGCCACGAGGACATGCATAAGAATAGCAATAAGAAATTTTTTATTAACAAAACATTTGAAGGCAGTAGCTTTCTTGCTTTCGTCACTCAGAATTACTTTTATTGCATCTGATTAGGTGTTTCATAAACAGTTAGAGGACATTATTACTACCTTTTGTTAAGACCCAAGAAAGCACCAGAAACTCTGACTGACTCTATTATCAAAACAAGCTTCTATTTCTGGCTTTTGGAGTTTTGCTTTCACACCATTGATACTGAGATATGTGCGCACATGTGCTTAAGATTTGGCAAGGGAGAAAACCTTCAGCCCTAGTCTGACAGCCCTTCAAACCCTGAGAGACATCCAAGCAAAGGCTCTTTTATCAGTACATCTGGAAGTGAGCAGGAAGTACCAGCCCACTGGACCTCCACCTATTACTTGTTTGACAGCTGTGAGTTAATGTATGAGCAAGCAGACAATGGGCAAACACGATGGGGTCATCCTTAATGCAGATAAATGAAATCTGATAAAACACAGGATTTTACAAGGCTACTAATGAAGGCACTCAGGAAATAATGGAAGGAAGACACACACCATACATGTTTGGGGTTTTTTTCCCCCACTTTCAACTGTCTTGCAACAGGGCTTAAAATTTTAAACCAATTTGCAGGTGAACTCCCTTCAAGTGTTGAGGACAAGAGAATACGACATCCTGTTTCCTTATACTTGCACAAGTAAAACCCACAGCTCAGTTCCTGAGTGTAGAGGTCTACAGGAATACAAAGGAAATGAAATGAGATCTTAGCCAACTTAATTACTAAGCTTTAGTTTTCCTAATAATCAGTGGTACAGTCAGTTAACCAGTGCAGTATTCTTTGGGACTGTCTAGTTCAGAAACACAGCCTTAAAAAACCCAACCAAGCAAACAAAACCCCACAAAACTCTTACTATTTCACTCTTTCAGGTGACCAGATCAGTTTATCCATCTTCAGTGACAATGACTGACTTTGAGAAGCTGCTCCAATATTGTCCAATGGGAAAAGTAAAACAAAGAATCTTCAGGAAAAGTATTTATCCTTCCATAAATTGTTTATAAAAACCCAGGAAAGCAATGAAGGACACTTGGTTATCTGCACACACACTTATCAAAGAATATCTTCTAAGGCTGGCATGGAAGTTAGACTACTATGTATTTCAAGAAAAGGTTGTAAGACAGAGAAGTGTAATCAATGGTTTCCAATAATACAAAAATATTCTACAACAATAGTGATTATTAAAATATTTTAGGGGTGTTTTTTCAGTGATGAGGAGAGCGTATAGAACATAAACCAAAACAACAAAACAAGACCAAAAATTATTATATTTAATAAGTCACATATGCCAGAGCAACACAGAGTTTATCTATATTTGAGATGGGATAAAACAAATATTGTAGAATATATTATATATATATATATAAATACACATATATGAAATAATAAATTACATATATTAGCATATACTATGCACTATACCTACATTTATTATGCATGTGTCACTACATATATATATTGAATGAATTTTGATTATTTTAACAGAACACCTCTGTTGCTTTTTACATTTGTAAAACTAAAGAAACTGGAGAAACCAAACATTACCATCAACTACTTCAGTCTATTGAAGCTGTTAGGGTGAATGGTCTTAATAAAATAAAAACCACCTATCTGGATCTGAACTGAAATTAAAAATTACTTACTGTAGTTAAGGTCTCTTTATTAGCTACTATATATCCTAGGAAAATCTACAAGGTAAGGAAATACTAACAGATACATTAGAAATTTGTCAGTTATAATACCATATAAATATACATATGCACATAAGCATACAATACTTTTTGTGTTGTACATATAATACGTTGTATATAGTGTATATATATAAGAAAATAACAATTTCAGAAAGGATGCACAAACAAAGTAGAAAGAAAGCATGGATAAAGGCACACTAACTAATAAAGAAGCCTACTTCTTTAGACTTTTTAATAAAATTAAATTAGGAAGACTTTAAAACATGTCCAAATGCACCAAATCTGAACTCATTTGTTCAACACAAGTGCAAGTCTAAAGTGTAAGTGAAGTCTAAATCAATGTTAAATCAACATTTCATACTGGTATTTCTGTCATATGTAATTTCCAGCTGATTTTTTTTTTTCCAGATTCATCTCCTTCCTTGTGATCTGTCATTTCAGAATTGTTTTATTGATATCCTTTGCTTTTATTTTCATTTATATAACAATTTACTAGTGTTCTTTGCTGACCTAGAAAAGCAACTAATTCCTTGCCATTTCAGAGCTGTAACTCATTAAATGCTATTTTTCTCTGGAAAAGTCTTGAAGTCTGAGTTTTTTGTAATCTGACATTTAGTTGCAAACAGGCATGCACTCTAAAAAAGTGTATTTGATTTGTCTATACATTCGCATTTGACTATATTCAAGTTTTAGCTTTCATCTATTAGTCTCTGGCTGATCAGGCATTAGAAGACACAGCCAGTTTTGATTAAATAATTATTTAAAATATAAACCTGATTTATACTGAATATCTATAGAAACTTATTGCTTTTGTATTTTTATGTAGTAAATTTAGATTTGATAAATGCCAACTCACAGTTGGTTGTAAAAAAGGATCATCCAGTCAGAAAATATTTATGTTTTATAAAAACTACAGGAGGTGGGGGTGTGTGGTGGGTGTTTCTTTTAAACAAATATGTAACGTTTCTTTGAAAGTGAAGTTTTTGTTAGCAGATACTGTTCTGAAGGAAACAAAGAATAATCTTAATTTCTATAAAAATAAACCTGAGTGAAAAAAGTCATAAATTTAAAAAAAATTTATGTGATTAATATATGAAAACATATTCAAGGATACATCTGACATTCAAACATAATTTATGTTTCTGCTGTTGAGCCAACCCTATATTTTTTGCTGCTTCTTGATCAAAGGAAGTGGCCAAACAAGAAAGTCTCTCACCTATAGAAATCTACAAGATCAATTCACAATCACTGTCTCTGTCAATTGAGAAGTACCTGTGTTCTTCTCAAATAAAATCATGTTTCTGTACTCAAAAGGTGACCCACAAAATTATTCAAACCATTGCTGTAACCTTTCTAGAACAGGCTCACGAATATTGCCTGTTCCCCCTTACAGCTCTGCCAACCATTACTTTGCTGCCAATGGTATGACAGTTACTAAAGCTCAGTGCACTTTTATAAGCAATTCCTTAGTAATTCCCACTTTACTCAGAACTTCAGCAACAATGCTAGAGATGAGCTAGAGAAAGAAGTAACGTGGAAAAAAGTAACTAAAATAAACAAAGAGTACCAAAAAAACCCCCAAAAAACACAAACCCCACAGAATACCAACATTCCATTAAGAGAAAGACTGCAGTCTGCAAAGAAGAATGTGAAGGAACACCAATGCATTGAGACAAAACATTTCCAGAAAATAACTCTCAGACCAGGTCCTTTCACAAATTCAATTATGCATCTTCTATCAGTTTCATAATATTCTCCTTAAGCACTGGTAAGGATCTCAGTATGGAGGCAAAATAGAATAAAAGTTAGATATTTAAATAGATACCTAAGACACCAAAAAGGTGTAGTTTCATTGCTGTTATACGTGGCAAGCATTTGTCAGGTATATATGAAGATCTTGCATACAAATTTTGGGTTTAAAATTGTCTTCACAATTTTTGTCTTAAAAGGTGCAGCTGACAAACATTTTTACTTCACTGCTTTTGAGAATAAAAAAATCTTTCTGTATTTTGAGAATGCAGTGTATTAACAATTATCTCCATGCATCTTCTCAGGGCTACTCAGATTTCCCTGTGTTTAGCTCAGCTAATTTGGCTAATTAGCTCACTCTTTCTTTGAAAGACCACCAGGACAAGTGAGTAAATTGTATTATTGCTGTCGATTCATTTTGCTATCCCCACAGAATTATTTTTTTTCCAGATTTGAAACTGTTCCATCTATTCTGCCCAAAATTTATCAGTTCTGGGACTCAGCTCAACCCCATCTTTGTGTGTGAGCAATTCTTTTCTCTGGTCCACTCACAATTTAGGCTGGTCTCTCCAAATGCAGGCACTAGATTCAGCTGGGCAACAGAAGACAATACCAATAAATACAATACAATACCATCTCTCAGATATTACTAATCTCTGTTTAAATGATAGCTGGAGGAACAAATAACTAAAGCATTCACATGGGCAGGCATCAGTGCCTATTAGAGCAAGTTTCCACTTTATGGCTGATGCACTGCCAAACCACATGGTGTCCAGGAAACAGGACAGAGACCCTCAGAGCAACACTCCATGCTAATCTGGAGAGTGGCGAGATCTTAATAAACTTCATAGCTATTTCTGAGCATTTTGCCATTCTATGCACTCCACAAATGTGAGGAAGCTCCAGTTAATTTCAGGCAGCTTTCTCTTCGGTGACCACAGAAACATAGGAAGACTTCAAGACCCTATCTCCCATGAATAAGGGTTTAATAGCATGGGCAGTGTGCAGGTATGCTGGAATTCTACTCGAGTTGAAGTCATAAAAGCAGTAGTATAGCTTTAATGTATGCTTCAGAGCAGATAGCTGCAAGGCTTCTAGATTTCTGTATGCAAATAGGACTAATTAAAACAGGACTTGGAGAAAACCAGAAAAAGCCTTTTTCATTTCATCAAATGAATAAATTTAAGAAAACTGTCCATGCACGTGAATGATGATACTCCTCTTCAACCTGGCCAGGCCTTTGCAACACATACAAAGATAGCAGTATTAGCACTAACCACTAAAGGATTTTCAATTGCATGAAGAGTACCATCAACTTAGCTGGGTGTTTGCACAAGGGAAAAGAAAAGTGCACACAAAATGCTGATTAGGACTCATAATTATAGGGAAAAATTTTTGATGACTAGGATATCCTGCCTCCACCCTATCACGTAATTCTGCTTGCCTACCTAAACAAATAAAGTGTTGTATGATTTACACTCCTTAATGTTAATTAACCTACTTTTCATGTTTCCCTTTAAACTCACATAAGTGTTTTAAAACATTTAAAAACGTTCATTCTTGGTTTGCTTTTTTAGAAATACTAAGTGAAACAACTCTTTGTAATGTAAACTTTGACAATAGGAAAATGTATCAAGAATTCAAAATGCTATAGGAACCAGAGTATTGTAGAATATTCAAATAGCATTTTAAGGGTATGGACTAATGTTTTATATGAACTGTGGTGCCATATCCACAAGTGACATCTTATCCAATAAACACAATGAAAAGCATGTGTACATGTGTGTGTGTGTGTGTGTGTGTGTGAGAAAGACAAAGGGAGTTTGCAGTTCTTAAATTAAGTATATTTTAATTGATATGAATTTGGCGATACTTAATATGCTTATGTCAGTCTAAAAATTATCAACTGGTCTGATTTAAGATCAGAGATTCCCATACTGGCTGGGTTGTGAAGAGTCCATGTAAAACTTTCAGATGAAACTTTGGAGATGAGTGTTGATAAAGAAGTTTCCTTGCATTATATTAATTGTGTTTTTGGCTTCATTAAAAACTACCTCAAAAGCCAGAAAATACATGGTGATTTTAAGAAACAGGCTGAAGAGCCAAGTTCTTTGCAACATGGTGTTATGCTTCAAAAGTTTCTCAAAATTGTTTCCTTGGTAACTATTGACAACATGGACCTGGGACACGTGTCCACCAAAATATCACACCTCCTTACTGATCATGGTGAGTTGGTAGTCACTTCTTTGTAAAATAGCAGTTAGTTGCTCCCCAGCATGAATAAAATACAAATTATTCCTACATAATAGAGAAAGAAAATCCTCAGAAACCTCATGAAGTTTTCATTTTAATAAACAGATTTGCATCTCTTGTAGAAATTACTCATTTGAAAAGGTTAAGGACAGAAGCAAATAAATGAATTGAAAGAATCTAACCCTGGCTAGAGATTTTACAATTGTTACACCGGCTGTCAGTGGGTAGAGAACACTTATCAGGTTCAACTCTCTCCACCATCAAGTTTAGACTTTACACTGTCATGGTTGACCAACTACTGTTTGGATGTAAAGAAAGGAAGGTATTTTCAGCATCTACTTAAATGCAAGATATTGACATATTTCACTACTAGGTAGATGAATATCACATGATACTCATCAGGAGTATGCTGATGTCCTGACAAAAAGATCATCTTTCACCCAGCACTTCTTAGCCTGAACAACAGCTAATTTTGATAAACATTTCAAATAGAAGTGATGGTATTTCTTAGATACAGCAGATAAAGATTTATACCTTTACAAACCCCAGTTTGACTTCAGACTGTCAAAAACCACCCAGCTGAAGCTGCTGTAATTATCTCACATTATGTTATTTTTGAATTACAGTTAGAAACTCTAGCTAGCCTACAAATTATTGTTTCAGGAACAGAGAAAACTCCAGTGAACACAAAAACTTTTAGGCCAGTAATATGCTGGCTTAATTTTTATACTTGGAGGCAGTTTAAGTTGCACTTCAGAGTCTCCTAAATTTAGATCCAGTTTCTGAAGTTAAAATTTTAAATTAAAACATTATATTTATCACCTAATGGAAACTGTACTTTGAACATTCTAGTCTCCTTTCTCATTTGAAAAAATAAATTGTCCTAGAAATCCATTCAGCTTCATCATTGCACAATGAGAGAAGATGAATCCTTCCATGTCTCAAGAAACAGTTGCCTTCATTATATTTCAGAACAGAACAGCAGTGAGTTTCAGGGTAAAATATAAAAATTAACCTTCTTACACTTTTCATGGAGTATCTTTAACATTGTTATATTTATTTTTTTTTTTACATATCCAAAGAGCAATATAGCATAATGTAAAATATTTTTTACTATTACACTAATAATTTTTGGTTTGCTACCTAACTGAGAAAGAGATAACTAGCTGAGTATCAAAACATAGCTACTACTTCATAACCAGGAAAGATGGTTGATTACAATTGTCTTGTACACCTAACAAAGCTAACTACTGGACTGAACAGTAAAGGAAACAACTACTGTACCATGTTCAAGTAGAAATAAGACCTAGCTGTTCCTGTGTTTTGATCTCTATTAGTATCCAAGTTGTCATTTAATGAGGACACTCCAAAGTACAGCCTAATCAAAGGCATAGTGTGAATAAAACATTAAAATAATTAAAATTAATTATTTTGTGAATTTAAAGTTTCTTTCCAATAGAGGAATGTAGTTGTTTAAGGTCTAGTAATGTGATTATCTTGACTGTCTTTCTGGCCTCATTTCAACAATTTATTATCTCAGTTGTAGATGAAATATATCTGAAGGGGAATAGACATCCGCTTTAGCTTAGTTTGTTTTGGCACAGCATTCAACAAATGACTTTCATTTACGTGCCCTATGATTTGATAAAACAGGTTGCAATTACTACCCAAAATAAGCCATCATTCTCACTCATTAAATCCAGGCAATAATTTTTGCTTTTCATAAATCCACAGATTTTTCCTCCCCTGTGAATTTGCTTCCTTTTCATTAATGAAAATTCAGTTACTATAGAAATTGCATTTTCTGAAAACCTCTAATTTAACAAGTATTATGCATTTTATTTTACAAAAAATGGGAAGAGGTTTTTAACTCAGACTGGTTTTAGAGGTTAAAAATAAAACTAGTTACAGAACAATTGCATTTTTCAGGACTATAATATAGTCAGCTAATCATTCAAAAAAAAAAAAACTATTTCAAACAACAGTACAACAAAGCTTAATTTAGGTATAATCTTGGAGATCTAATGAAGTACATTTTTTAAGATCAAGGTGTTCTGAATGTGACTCTGACACTTAGATTGTATTTGAAACAGTCCACAAAAGCAGGTGTCTGAGTGGGATGGTTTTCTGAAACTTTACTAATGAAACAACTGCAAAATGAAGTTATGGAAAGTCTTACTGTAAGGTACATAAAAAATACTTTCTCATCTACCTGTCTGTTGATGCAAAAGGAGAATCCAGGGAAAAGAAAGCTTTGTTTCTATTATTCTATCCAAACAATGAATTTTGACCACTTTCCCTCTTTGGAAAACAGAGGGGAAGAGCTAAGAATGCCAAGAACTTTAAAGGATGTCATCCTTATGAAAAGTGGCCTGATAGTGTTTCCCATTTTCCTGATTTCATAACAATCCTTATTGCTTGTACCCAGAGACATTATTCTGCCTGAATCCCTTCCAGTCTTAACAAGCATTGCTATCATGGCTAGCTAAATAACATAGTGCTAGGACACAGCAAACCACTTTTCTGTTTTCAACACTACTGATATCAACAAGTGTTTGTTTGAAATAATTAATTTTCTTCTAGACTCTATGCATTAATTAGTGTTTTTCAAATATTTCACTTGTGTTGAACAAGAAAGAGCAACAACAAATCTTTGTAGGTTTTAGAGAGGCATCATTTTAGCCTGTGTTCTGCTGAACAACAGCAAGAATGATCATGTGAAAACACTGTGAACTAAGACTGAAATAAGAACCCCGTGCAATGCTGCAGGCTTGGGGAAGAGTGGCTGGAAAGCTGATGGCAGAAAAGAATTTGGGGGTGTTAGTCAACAGCTGGCTGAACGTGAGCCAGCAGTGTGCTCAGGTGGCCAAGAAGGCCAACAACATCCTGGCCTGTATCAGGAACAGTGTGGCCAGTAGGAGTAGGGAAGTGATTGTGCCCCTGTACTTGCCACTGGTGAGGCTGCACCTTGAGTACTGTGTTCAGTTTTGGGCCCTTCACTACAAGAGGGACATGGAGTTCCTGAAGCATGTCCAGAGAAGGGCAACAAAGCTGGTGAAGGGCTTGGAGAACAAGTCTTATGAGGAGCAGCTGAGGGATCTGGGATTGTTTAGCCTAGAGAAGAGGAGACTGAGGGGAGACCTTATTGTTCTCTACAGCTACCTGAAAGGAGGTTGTGGTGAGGTGGGTGTTGGTCTCTTCTCCCAAATAACAAGTGATAGAACAAGAGGGAACAGCCTTAAGTTGCATCAGGAGGTTTAGATTGGATATTAGGAAAAAATTTCTTCACTGAAAGGGTTGTCAAGTATCAGAACAGGCTGCCCAGGGAAGTGGTAGAGTCACCATCCCTGGAGGTATTTAAAGGACATGTAAATGTGGTGCTTAGGGACATGCTTTAGTGGTGAACTTGGTAATGCTAGGTTTACGGTTGGACTAGATGATCATAATGGTCTTTTCCAACCAAACTTTTCTATGATTCTATAACTGAAATTAGTGGAAACAAGCTGGAGTAAGAAGTCCTGTTTAGCCAATATATTCTTCAAATACATAACAGTAACCGTCTTTGAGATGTCTTTTAAAATTTGGATGAACCTAGGGTGATCAAATAAACTGTAATATCACTTTACAGAAGCGTGTAAAGAACAAATTAGTCAACAAGACTTCAGTTTCACAAAGATGGTTTCTAGAAGTAAGAACAGCAAAGCACTGGCACAAGTTGTCTAGGGATGCTGGAGTTCTGTGCCCAGATGAAGCTTAGGTATTCATTAGGGAAGACATAAAAATGATACTGCTTTGGGGTAAGAGAACAAACTAGACAAACTGTTGACATGCTTTGAAGGCCTACTTTCAATGTCTTTCTATGATTTCTGTTATAAATTCCTTAATAAATAAAAAGTGCTTCTGACTCAGTAGCAAGAAGCAGAAAAACATAAGATGTACTGGTTACCAAGCAATGAATCAACTTTACTTCTGTAGATGTTACTTGGGTTCACCCTTGGATGTCCATTTCTCAGTCCATTTCTCTTTCTAGTTTTGCATAGTATGTGTCCATTTGCACCATTTCTAAACCATAAACTCCAAAGAGCAATCCAATTTCCTGGGAGGAGTTCTAAGTCTCTGGCAACGTTTAGATATATCTTCTGTTACCTTCTAGAGAACACTGTAATTAACACAAAGTATCAAAGTATCTGCTTCCTATATAGACTCTGGTTGCTAATAGGTGACCTCCTCATAGTGATCAGCTGAGGTTTGAGACATTGCTCATATGTTACATCAATTTATTTCAATGAATTAAATCAAACAAATTCTCACTGACTAGAACTGCAAAATTCAAACCAAATGTTTTATTTTACTTCTATTAATAGCTGACTGCAAATTTAAACAGTATTAAATCCAATACAACAAAAACCTCTATTATTTAAATATGTTGACATAACGTTCCTCCAGAAAAGAATCTGTTTAACAGTGTACATCAGCAATTGCAAGAGAAAAAACGTTATATGCCAATGTCAAATTGCTTCAAAACCTAATATTACAAATCAAGAAAACTCAAAGTAAAATTTACACTGAAAAGAGATCTATGTATATAAAGGAAAGAAAGAAACAGTAAGGCACTAAAATAACTTCTGGATCATAATCACACAGCTATTCTAAATCACTTATATTACAGTGTTCTTTTAGTTCAGTTTTTATATTCTATAGGTAGTTCCTTCCTTTTGTTTACTTTGTTCAAGTGAAAGATCCTAATTGTCCCTACATTTAACAGAATATAAGATAAACCAATTTAACAAAGTTAAAAATAAATTCAAAATAGTCTTTGAATTGTACACAAAACTGTATCCAATGGTAGCACTACTATATTAATCTTTATAAAACTATGATGTTGAATGAATAAGTCCCTTCATAATCCAGAATAAGAACCAGAGACATACACAAAATAAGTGAGTTGCCAGTGGCAGAACACAGAAGACCTCAAACCAGAACTGTATGTTCTATGCAGTTGCAAACATCTAATTTACTTTCTTGTTCAATTTACATGAATCAACTGATTTTGATAATGATTATCCTGTATAAGTAGGACATCAGTTAAGCATATTTATTATCAATAAATCATTAAGATTAATCTAACTGAAAAGCTTATATATATTATAAACTATCCAATATTTCCACAGGTTTATATGGGATGAGAAATTCAGATTAAAAAAATCATTATATGTCATCTACAAAAGTAAGCTTCTTTGTTGACTCCACTTGCCATATCATTCTATATCATGCTTCATAAGAAAATATGAATATAAAATTATATTAAGTATTGAGATTAAGTAGTGATACATGTCTGAATGTTCCTTAAACTACCATAGTTAACTAGGTGTGGGTTTGGATTCACTGACTGGAGGACTCAAGTTTTCATTCAAGGCTTATTAAACTCAGTGGCAAACTGTTCTTGGATCACCAATATAGATATAAAGACTAGTTCCAAGAGCCTCTTCTAAAATTTAAAATGAAGGCTTTAAATTTCTGTCAATATCCTCAGCCTTTATGACACCACAGATGGTTTTAAAGTATCACTTACAAGATGAAACATGGAACATCTGTTGAAGCCACTTCAGGGACATGAAAGAAAACTGTTTCTTCAAGTTTGTTTTTTTTTAATATAGAACAGGTTACTTAAAAAAACCCAGGGATTTTCATAAGAGCAAACTATACGTTATTCCCATATTCAATACATGTTTTTTCCATTAAATCTGTGTTTGGTATTGTAATTTCTCTTTAGACAGTGCTTACAGAGATAACATTAAAAGTTGCTGTGTAACAAATGAGATTTCCTGTTATTGTGAAGAAGAAAACACTCCCTCTTAGTCACAGTTAGTGCAGAAGAAGGAGGAACACAGTTACAAGACTGTTTCTTTATTTAGTTATGGTTGCCAAATTGGACCATATTCACATTCACCAAGTATTTCAAGCAAGTTCCTTTCTTAAATTGTTTCAAGTGTTTCATTTTTTGAGTATAGTTTAATTACAAGAGAGGAAAGATTAATGCTAAAAGTTAATTGCTGCATTGAATTGAAAACTCTGCTTTAACAGAATACTATTTTTAAAAATTTAACACAACTTTTTACTATGAAAATTATATTATACAATAATCTGACAATACAAAATTATATTAATTTAGCAATAAACTTTTAAGACTATGTGTAGTCCTAAAAGTTCAGCTAGAAAAGATACTGTTTTAATCACTTACACTGTATTTAGATATTCCAAACAGAAACCATTACCGTAGTCTATGTTATAAATATGAGCACTGGAATATTTCACTGGTTGAAGGCAATTCACAACATAACATTGGTTTAACTCACAAAAAGCAGCAACTTTGACTTCTCTGTTCTTTTCACCATACAAGTCCAAATTTTCATAAGGATAAAAGAAGAACCTTAATGCTCATAGGACAAGTGACACTTAGCTATAACCACCCACTTACAAATATGGTATTTGATAGAATTATGCTAACAAGATTTTGGGAAAGAAAAAGTTCAGTGTTGTCTTTATGCACTTGCTGTAACTCCTAATATCAAGTTCAATTCTAATTCAAGTAAAAAATACTGATATCTCAGTTCTGAGTATTCTCATTACCATACACAATCACAACGGATTGTATAGGGTAAATACATAGTGTCCAAGACAAATGTCCTCATATATCACCTCTCATTATTTCCTCAATTATTTAAGCACTAAAATACCAGCACCTGATTTTAGGAGTAAACAACCTGTACCCTCTTCTTAAAACTCACACATATTCAAGACTATTTTCTCTCAGCTTGTCTGCCTGACTACCATAACTCATCTCAGAGTAATTGCTCCCAACCTGCTCTTCAATTGAAATTTGCAAACTTCTATCAGGTTATAAATAAAGACTTTGGTGCCAAAAAGTTGTGAGAAAAAAAAAAAAAAAAGTATTTTTTATCAGTTGGACTCATAAAAGCAATAACTTCTCTAAGCTTCTATAACTCACATAGCTATGAAGTTTTACAATTTCATCGTATCCCTTTCTAAAACAGCCTACCAACATTTTCTTGGCATGTTTGAGAAGGCAATTAAGGACCAATTAACTTTTTGGTTTTCACTTGTAAATTGTTTATGCTGCCTATTTGGGACAGTAAGGGGCTGAACAGTGGTTCATAAATATATAATAAGCTACCAAAAGATACAAAAATCACTTGACTGATAGACCAGCAGAGAAGTTAAAAAGGACCATATGCCACTTCTATTTGACTCGGAGATAAGCCAATACTTTCAAAGCTTCTCTGTCCCTGACTCCTGCCAGGATGCCACTTTGAAGGGTCAACTTTAACTTCTGGAGTACCATTAAGGAAAAGCCAAGACCCAGGCAAAGGCAAGAAGGTCTATAGATCTGATGCAGGGCAGGCCACTCTGGGAAGCAGCTACTTTTTTCATATTGTACCATCAGGACGCCAGATATCAAACAAGAAAATGTCACTGTAAGCCATTTTTACATCTCCTCTTCACCATCCTACAATTTCTGTTGGAGCAACAATGGTAGCACGGCAGAGTCCAGATATCAAACAGAATAAAGCAGGAGTATGTCATTATGCCCACAGAAATCGTACCTAGCTATAAGCCTAACCTAAAGCCTCTTCAATTTGATTAAAAAAAAAAAAATATTTACTCGTCTGTAAACCCCATGACTAGAATTATGGAACCAATGCCAATTCTTTGGGGTCATTTTTTTTTAAGTGAATAAAACACACAAGAAACAAATAGTTCAGAGTGGAAGAGCTTCACAGCATTAATAAAATTGTTACTAGTAGATGCATTAATAAATGCCAATTTATTTGCAAATCTTTAAGTACACTGGTATGTAGTTTTGCACTGGTGGACCACTTTTGAGTTTTCCCAACATTGTGATCTCATTGTGATCTCTCCTAGAGCCTATAGACCACTATACACTCTTCTTGTTAATAAAACTTGAATTCGTTCCAAACTAAAAAATAATGGGTTTTTTTCTTATAGAAAAGTCAGAATGCTGTTAATACCTCCAACAGACAGGGTCAAGCCAGGCTGCTACAAGCTTCAAATAATTTCATAGCAATTTATTAAAGCTAATTAAAATTGAATCCTTTCTAAATGACAGCATCTACCACATTAGCCAAAAAAATGTATTACATGTTAAGCACTGAACAATATGAAACCACAAAACTTTTCGGAATACACTTGGGTACCAGAATGTCATATTAGGTTATCATTTTGACAGCTAGTTTGTATTCAGCTTCTCATTTGGAGGTTGGTTTTTTGTCATTATGTGACAAAATCAAAATGATCCCTCAAGCTTTCCCAATATTGTCGTGAATAGTCTGACACCTTTAGCATAGTATAGTTTTAACCAAATCATACAACTGTATGTGGATTTTCTTTGTTTTATGATAGATAACTAGTATTTATCAAGAATATGAAGTGACCAATCAGAGAAGTAAACATCACACGAAGACTAAAAATATCTGAAGTGAAGTTTCTAGTTCACCCGCACTTCTTGTCACCATCTGTACTCAAACAATTAATTTGATCTATGAAGTCCAGTTGTTAAAGACAATGCACTGAATGCAAAGCTCCAAACTACAACTTATGAAAACTTTCACTAATCTTGAAAGACATGCACATAAACTGCATTTCTGCAAGTGCAACAATACAATTTTCAATTATATTTTTGTGTTATGTCTGCTTTAGTTCACTGTAGAACAAGGAGATTACATCTAATCTAAGTTGGTAATTTCTAAACCAGCTAAAGGAAATATTTTTCTTGCAGAATGCTGGTAAAATTGTGTGAATGAGACTCAATGATACTAAGAAAAACTTGACAGAGTAAAAAATTATATATTTTTGTATGAACATCCAGTTCATTAGACATCACAGTTTTCCACCTTTTGTAGTGTTTCACCTTGCTTATTTCACCTAATTGAGAGAATTCAACTATGTGTTGAAGTAATTGCCTTGAGTATGCACACCACAACACTTTTCAGCATAAGGTAAAGAAACTTACTACCTTTAAATGAGATTGGCTATCAGAAACAGTCACAATAGCAGACAGCAGAAATTGCATAGGGTTCATGCAAGTCTAAACCTTTCTTGACTAATCTTTCCTTAACACCCCTTCAGTCCACCAATGCTACTAGCTTCTTTAATTCTTTCTTTACTTTCTCCTGCTCTTGTATTCATTCTTTTTTCCATGCACAGGAGTGAATCCAGAATGACCAAAACCAAAGACTTCAGGATCAAAAGGTCAATCTAACAGTTCTAACGTAATTCCCATTAGAGAAGCTGTAACTTCTAACCCACGTGTTGATGGAGCAAACAGGCTGTAAATGCAACATGCCCCTACTTGTATGACAAACAAAACCCCACAAAAACAGCTTTCATAGGTATTTCCTTCAAACAGGTCTGAAAAATACATTCCATCTCAACTACTGTATTGCAGAGTTGTTTTTCAGAAGATAAATTTTAATAGAGAAAATTTTTGTAATGAAATCAAGAGATCATATTACGCTATTGCATATGCTTCACCCAATAATCTACACTGAACACAACAGTGTGTTACATTTTTATGTGCCTGAGTGTTTCTGTCATCTATTATTTCTAACAACCAGAAAGAATCCCTTCAAGCTTTCATCGATTGGAAAGCCTGTTGTTTTCTTTGGGATCAGATTCAAAAGACATCACTTGGCACATAACCCATGACAAGCACTGGCTAATCTGTCAACGTGACAACACAAATGAAATGGAAACCCTACTGTCCTCACCATTGCACTACGAAACCTGCAGGTTAGAACCAGATGATGTTCTATTACACTTTCTGTATGTTCAGTTAAATATAACGAAAGTCTGTATCTGACTTCAAAAAGATGAAAGGGGTGGGCAGAAATCAAAGCACATTTCTATACCTTGGGAAGTAACAATTTTCCTTTAATTAGATCACAAGGTTGTATGGGAACACCATAATAAAGTTTTATATGGTCAAGCTTTTGATTACTTAGAACAAGCTTTAATTTACTGGAGTTTAATAGAAAAAAAAAAAAAAAAACAAAAACAAAGAGGATGTATGGCATTAAATCACATATGACTGTCAGGGAATCTTGTTCTGAAATTTGTGGAAGTAATTTGCATTATGTCACTTACAAATATGCTTCATGGTGTAGATTTTTGCACACTTTACCTTTTGGTATAGAAAGATATAAGGAAAATATTGTAATTGGGAAAAACCTAGTTATTTTTTTAATCTGGAAACCAAGTCAACATACAGTTAAGAAAACAAACCACATAAAAAGAAAGGAACAATAAAATCAACAAAAATAAATCAGTGTACGAACAGAAACCAAATAACAAACAGATTAGTAATTTTTCAGATTAATTAATTTTATTTACTCCCTCAAGCTTTACTCCTTCACTACTTATCTTTTCACCAGCTGGAAAATAAAAGGCATTTTTTTTCCTAGATTACACAGTTTCACTAGCTGTGCCTACTGTTCCAATTGCTAAACTGTAAAAATCTCTGTGTTCTGAAATGTGTGCCCTAAACTAAAAACCAAAACAAAAATTAACAAGATGATGAAGACCTTTTATATAACATATAAAAATTAATTTTACTATAATCCTGATCATCATATTTTAATATCTATTTATATACCAACATTGAATATATTCAGATATTTTTGCCTGCATACAAGTATGAACAATGCAGAAAGAACTGGTAATTTCTCTTAACCACATATCATTAAGTTGGGTCTTCTAGCATACTATAAGTTCTATACCTACAATGTGCATATATATATACACACACACACGTGTACTTACGTTATGTGAAAGAATGCATTTATTCCATTAGTACCTCAAATCTGCAAATTTGGTAAATCTAAAAACTGTTCTAAAAGCTGTTATGAGATTTTCTGATTCCCTGAGCTAAACCATAGCAAACTGCGTCTTTCCATCTTTTAGTATATAAAAAATCTACCACATCCATGTTCATTTATATTTACAAATGGTTTGGATTTCACTCTCCTCTTCCTTCACCTCTGTGAAATACATTTCCTTTACAATAATTTGCTCAGATTGTATTCCTTCCTACTGCTGATGGTTAAACAAGCTATTTCAGTGGCAAGGTACCTGTTTAAGTTATTGGACTTGACAAGTTCACACCCTTTCACTTCTATCAAGCCAATTCTCAGCTTTATCAGCATAACTATTTGAGCAACTGCTCTCTAACACATAACCATTAAGTGACCTGATTAAAAACATCTACAATAAAGTAAGTAGGGGTAGAACACAGCCCAGAAGAAGCAGAGATGGGGAGAAAAACTGAGGTTGGAGACAATTTATGCAAACTCATCCTCTAGTGTGAAATCAAATTAAATCTGAGAATTACTAAGTATTGTAAATTTAATTCTAAACCAGATAACATCTATTAAAAACCAAAACTGCAAATGTTATTTATATTATCACAATAACCAAAGCAATGCACATGAAAATTTTCTTCTGGAAGAGGCTATAAGCATTTGCACTCAAATATTTTTGTTTCACATTTATTGTATTGAATAAGAAAAATTTTAAATGTACTTGAGGACAATCATTCATAACATTTTGATTAAAGAAGTGACCAAAACAATGCTGTAAAGAAAGAGTAGCCAAATCACAGTCTCAGACAAATGTTGACATTGCTCAGACTGTCATAAGAATTATCAACATTAGAAACAGGCACAACAGAAACAAGAGAACAGAAGCAGCATATTGGTGTACTTATTAAACCAGTGAAATTCAAATACTTTGTATCCTTATGCTTAACATTTTCTAATTTTTGCCAAACTACATGGCAAAATACATATAAATATAAGAGTTACAGCTGTAGATCACAACAGAGAAGAAAATAAAATAGTATATGGTCTTTAGTAGATACCCTATAGCTCTTTGGCCTTTAGGAGAATGCAACACATTTTAAAGTGGGGAAAAAAAAAAAAAAAAAAAGCACTACCTGGAAACTTCCTCCTCCCAGCAACTGAAAAGGGAAGGCATTTTATAGTTCATTCTTCAAATAATTCAAGTGTCTGATCCCAGCTGAACAGACAAGTTCTGCAGACAAGTTTGCACAAGGAATAACCGGAAGTGTACCAGCTAAATGCACCACCTGATGACCTCAAAAGCCTGAGTGAAGCTTTGTCTGATGCACTTTTGTCACAGCTGAAATTATTTCACTGATTAAATAATTTTTTTTTGTAAACAGTAGAAGTTTGATAGAGAGAATAAGCATACCACCCCTGCCTCTGTTTTTGTTATGTTGTCATTATAACAGATTTTTTTGTCTTTCATTGTTAATCAGTACTTTTTCTAAGAAGCCTTGTAAGTTACAAAAATATAGCCCAAGCCTTGCTAATTAGTTTTAGGTTTCTGGAATGTTGTTTTTTGTTTAGTTTGTTTTTAATGCTTTGCATTCTTACAGATCTATTTGCCATTTAATTTGCCCAGCAGTCTTATTGAATGTATTTTTCAATCTCATTTTCCCATTCAGGAGCTCACAAAACTCTTCCAGTAGTAGTAGCAGTAGCAGCAATGTTTGCAACAACTACCAGCATTAGCAGTTGACATTCTTAACTCTGTACTTTGCCACATTTCACTTCAATACATTTAGTGATATACATATGACAGTTTAGAAGGTCCTGCTCTAACCTGAATTCTTTGGAAGTTCCCCCAAAGTTATTACTTTTCCTTCCCTCTACAATGGCCCATTTTTCTTATTAAACTACATTTTCCTCTGAGCAGAGCAATCAGGAGCCAAGAATTAATTTGGATTAGTATTTCAAACACCTCTCATTTAAGATTAAATTGTTTTAAAGTTTGAAAGTATTTGACTGACTTAATATAAAGTAAAAGCACAGGCACTATGACTAGTTTCTGTGCCCATATTTGTTTTACACTAAATCCAAACCAACTGACTAGCAGAATTAACCTTGGCTTACATGTATGTGTATTCCTTAATGAAGAAATAATGTATATTTCAGTTGGCAAATAAAAAGTTTTTACCTAAACATAGTGAAGTTTCTGGGGAGGTACTCGGTTTGTTCAAAAGCTTTAACTGTTTTTGCAGCTGACACTACTTCTGTCTACACATATAAAGAAATTTCCTATATCAAAGGATTTCAGATTTGGCACAAGAAAATAAAGTTTGCATTAGTTTCTATATTTGGGCTCTTTCTCCCTCAGTACAAAGTTCAGAAATCAATAAATTTTAAGCTAAAAAGTAACACCAAAATTCTATCTACCTTACAAAAATGGAATGCACAAGGTTTGAATTGACATATAATACTATGGTGGGTTGACCCCATCCGGCAGCTAAAACCCCACCCAGTCGCTTGCTTACTCCCTTCCACGGAGGTGAGGGAGATGGGGACAAAAGCGAGAAAAACTCGTGGGTCAAGATAAAGACATTTTAAGAAGTGAAGTAAACCCAAACCAAACAAAAAAAAACAAGTGATGCAGAGGCAGTCACTCACCATTTCCCACCAGCAGATCGATGGCCAGACAATCCCCAAGCAAATGCTACCTTGGAAAAACTCTCCACTGACAGTTTTATTGCTGACTGTGACGTTATATGGCATGGAATATCTCTTTGGTCAGTTCGGGTCAGCTGTCCCAGCGCTGTCCCCTCCCAACCTCTTGCCCACCCCCAACCTACTCCCTGCAGGGACAAAGTGGGAAACAGAGAAGGCCTTGATGCAGTGCAAGGGATAAGCAATAGCAAAAATATCAGTGTTATCAATACTGTTGGGGTCACAAATCTAAAATATAGCACCATATGGGCTGCTATGAAGAAAATTAATTCCATCCCATGAGACCCAGTACAGATACTGAGAATGAACAGAAGGTATGTTTAACTGCAACAAGAAATAACAAAGTATGAATTTAGAAAACAGACTGACAGTATGTCTGTCTTAAAATTGTTCAAAATTAAGTTGCAAAGTCTCTACAGAAAGTATTTCACTATTGATACACCTACAAGAATACAGTTCTTTTTACAGCCATATAAGAAATGCAGCCCTTCTAAGGTTAACACATTTAATAAGCTTGCCTCAGGCCTTTTGCACAGGCTAGTCTTGGAGCTATCATTTGGGTTTTTTTAAAGGAAAAATGGCAGTTACAGCTGGGATGCAAATGAATCAAAACCTAACATAAAACTACTCCAGTGGAATGTTCAATCTAAATCAGTCCTAGAATCAGTTCACTTTGTTTCAAAGGACATTTGTATACTTCATCAAAGGAAGTGCTTATAATGTACAATCATTTTATTTTAACATTTAATGCCTATAAAAAGTAAATGACTGGCAGCAGGAAAAGAGGACACAATACAAACCTCCTGTCCCACCAGTGAACTCTACCATGAGTTACAGCTACTACCTTCTGCAAATGTCAGAGAGAGTTTGTGATTCATGCTCCTTCATCCCAAAGCAGTGTCCAAATGCAGAATAAAGGGGGAAAACATGAGTGACAGTACTACAGGCACTGAAGTCTGCAAACACCTGAGACAGCTGAAACCAGCTTCAATCCCATCCTATTAAGATCTAAACTATTCTTTGCTTCAACTTAAAAGAAATTTGGGGCACAAACCTTGCCTTTGTCAAAGCAAGAAAAGCATAGCTGCATCACAATCAATAAAATTTAAAACAAGGTTTTCTTGAAGGAAAAACAACAACAAAAAAAGATAATTTGTCCATATAATTCACATTTTCTCCAAAAAAAAAAATATATATATCTTGAAAGTGAAATTATTTTGGTCACTAATGTCCTTGACATTACAAGCAACAATTTCTGATCAGCAGTGGGTCATGTTTCTTCCTGTTTCCTAAATACAACAGACAACATGTGCAAGCATAGCTGGCTCCTGACAGAAAAAACTGAGCAGGTTCCATGTCAAACTGGGAAGGCAGACACCACCTGGAAGGACACAGAAACCTAGCCAAAGCTAATAAAAAGACTGATGTACACATGACCACTGAACATATCAGTGCTATCATCACAACCAAAAAATGGTTGTACAGAAATCTCAAATCTATGATGGCTAAAGAAACCCTGCAACAATATACTCCCCCCCACACCCTCTGCCCCAAAAGGACCGATTATTTTGCATTTCTCTGCATAAGTATCTTCAGTGCTGATCATGCTAGTTCTGTCCAGTTTGTGCTGTGTTTTTTGCTTTTTAGAGAAAAAATCCACAAAACAATTAAAAAAAAAAAAAAAGGAAAAAACCATGTTTACGTACGTATTCTGAACAAATATCTTTGGGAAAGGATTTTAGAATACCATAACAGTAACATAACCGATGTAGAAGACTTATTTCTTCCTTACAATAGGTTTGGTAGTGTTGGTCCTTGTGTTACCCATCTTCCACAACTGCTTACAAACTACCTTCCCACTTTCAGAAAGCAGACACTTGAACCTAATGCCATGCCATTCAAACTCTTAATTATACAAATTATAACTTCTGGTAGTTATCAGGGTCAATATGGAGCAACAAATCACACAAATGAATGGTCTTAGTAGTGCTATCTCTTTGAAATATATCAGGTACATGAATGGCTCCTCAACAGGCAGGCACTTTCAGAAAGAGGTTATTATCAGACAGGAATAACAGCTATGAAGCACAATAGCTGATAATTTTTGCATTATAATAGTTCTGCCCCCATCACATCTTGGCTGGCATCTATGGGAAAAGGAAAATATTCTTTAACACCAGGATATCCCAGTGCAACATGGTTATACAAAACACAGTTGCTCCGAACACATTCAGTGCCAAAAAGTGAAAAGGCTTTCAAAGTGTTGCTGTGAAAAAAACACAGTAGGATTATTTTTTAAATGGGGAAATAAACTGTTCTGGTTTTCTATAGAAATTATGTTGTAGTTTTGTTTAGGTTTTCATTATTTTTTTTCTGTGACACTGTGTTCAAGTAACCCCACAGCGCAATTCCCATTCTCCTGAATAAAAAAAATAAAAATTAAAAGCGTTTTGTGAGAGAGAGAAAAAGGGAAGGGGAAAAAAGACAAGACATCTTTACTCCAAAAAAGGTGAGAACCAGTCTATGCTAGCTAACATCCAGCTGGTCTAGTTTTGAATTAGGTGTCACTCCCAGCACTGATTTATTAAGGTTAGACTTGTTGAAAGCAACTATTTAAGACTGTGCTATATTTTCCACTTACTCCAAATGTTTGGGGCTATATTAGCCCCAAACATTTACAAGAATATACAGTCTATACCAATGTTTATTCATCCTCTTTTGACAACGTGCCATAATAAAAGTGTTCTATTGCGGTTTCGAGAGTCATAACATTTTCTGTTAGACTTGCAAAAGCAGACAAATTCAGAAGGTAGCCTAAAAAGCCAGAACAACTACTTCTTGTTGATTTATGTGATTTTTCTATCCAGATTCTTGAGACAAAAGGGCACAGGTTCAGACCAAATGATCATTGCACAAGCACCCTCTTTTTGAGAATGAACAAAATGACCGGGAAAAGTAAATAAATGAAGAAAGCATATAGCGATATTTCCCCTGAATGCTCTCCAGATCTCCAGCTAACTTTCATCTTAGTGACTTGCTGAACCACAAGTGTCATCTTTGCCTTTGACAGATTTTTTTTTTTTTTGAGTAAACTTAATCAGCTGACCCTTCAGCCTATATAGATTTTTACCATTTTAAAAAGTTTGCAGATAGCTCAAAAGGTGGGGCATTCCTACTTTTTATTTTTTGAGGTTTTTTTCTAAACCTTGATGCAGACACAATACAAGAATTACTATTTTTGGATTGCATGTTACTTGTTATTACAAGTAAGATGTCTTGTTATTACAAAAATGTAATTTAATAAAAACCACTTATACTATAGTAGTTGCAGATATATTATAATCTAAAAAAAACCCCTGGAATTAAGATGTTGTTTTATTTCAGTACCTTCAACTTTTATTTATCAAGCTACCTTTGGAAAGAGTTCTTATATGTCCTACTTTATCCCCTGGCAAAACTTTTGCATTAAAACTCCCCTACTTTGAGATTAAGTAATAATCCAGATAATTCAGCAGTAAAATGCATGTGTGTGCACACACACATTCAGACTAGAGTTTTGATACAGGACACAACACACCATAAACATTTTACTCTTTTTTTCCTTAGTGCCTATTTTCTAAAATTATTGACTGGCATATACAACTTGTAAGTATATTTGGTGCATGGAAAACATCACTAATAAGTGCAAAGCATATTATTTACAGTGTGCCGTATTGCACAAGTGAAAGAGACTGTGTGAGCTGAAATCTGTAGGCTTGTGTATAGAGCTTTTATCAGTCAGATGGCAAAGCACTTCTGTTGAGGAAAAAGTAATCCCTCTTGAATGCCTTCCCCTTTCTAGCCCCTCTCTCTCCCCAGCAGAGGAGAGCTACAACAAGACACCATCCCACCACTTCCAGCAATGGAGGAGCTTTTGAAGACAGAACTACTGGCGTCATCAAACCAGGCCTCACAGCTAGTCTCTGGGAAAAAAAAAACATTCTTATTCTGTAAACTGGACAACATTTATTTCTAAGAACAAAGCACACCCATTGTGAGTAAGAGAAAGAAAGGGGTTGCTTTCACAGTCAAAACTTTTGAAAGGAAAACACAGCTGCACCTGCAAGCTTTCTTTACTGCAGCAGAAACATTGCCCTATCCTTTCTTAAGGACTGCCTAGAAGCCAAAGGTGCACAACTAAGCTGAAACCTTGATCATGAGGATGTGCAATGCTGTTATTACTCTGAGTACAATTTATTTGGCCTGGTGTTTGTTTTTTTTGTTTGTTTGTTTTATATTTTAAAGGACAAAACTGATGTAAAGAATTCTGGGTGCTGTTGCTATCCCAAATTGTTTTGGTTCCAGTCAGGCAAAAAAAAACACAGACCATTTACAAAATACATAGGCAACAGAAAAGGATCTGCATTAAAGTGAGTTGTTTAGAAATTATTAGAACGAAGGTACTATTGCAAGAGAGTAAGAGGTTGAGTACAATACAGGGCTACCCCTCTGTGTTTATGCTACAGTCATGCCCCCTCTAGCATGCATCTAAATCCTGTACTTTGCCTAAAAGTTTCTCAGCAAACCATTTCAAGGTGCTTTAGATTACTGTGGTCTCTGCAGCCACAAAGGTGGAGTGATTTAAAGGGCTCAAAACTCTGCCTAGAGAAAGGAAGAACTTTTAAAAGTCAAGCTAGAACTAAGAATAAAATCACACCAAAAGTTGTCAGCATCTGTGAAAAAGTATCTGGGGCTCTGTGTTCAAGAAGCAGGTCAATTCAGAAAATACGTTATATATTCACAAATGATTCCTGGGCAACCTAAGCTATGATGAAATTCCATTCTTTCCTGTCAGAATCCTTAAGGAGAGAAATAATGCAGCTACCACCTGCCCTCCTGAAATGCAGCAGCATCATGCAAGTCTGAGCTCTCCTACATCAGCAAAGATTAAACAAGTCCAATAAATGTCATGTGTTCTAGATCAACTTATATAAACACAGCTGACAGGATGCATTTGAAGTCTGGATAGCGTTAAGTTTATACCTGCACTTGAGGCTGGTTAATACTTTTTGCTGCAGCTGCTTTGTAGGATGCTGCATTTCAAAGGCAGCCAGAATTTTAAGAAAAGGTTAGGCTCACTTGTCCTCCCCATGGGTGGTCCTCTTCCTCTTCAGGCTGACACACAGAGCTAACATTCAGTAGGTTCTGTGATTTCATTCTCCCTCCTCTCCCCCTCCCTGGACTTTTTTCTTTTTTTCCTTCTCCTCCTTTCCTCTCTTTTCTCTCCTGCCCTGAAAATCAGCTGTATCCGGCTATAAACATTAATTCTTACAAACAGTGTACATTGGGTGGTAAGCTCTCTGTGTTCTTACTGGCTGCTATTCCAAATGCTAGCCAAATAGCTTAATTTAAGAATTACAACATCTGCATTTGTATACTGAAGAACTTTCTAAAAAGATAAAGCAGAGGCCAAATTCTGATCTCACTTATGTCACTGAATAATTTCACTGATGCTAAAAAGAGTTGCTACAGACTTTCCTACTGGATTGCTGAGAGCAGGATTTGACCATTTGCTTTAGTTATGTGCTGATCTTTGCATTAAACAGATAATGAGAAAAGCAAAATAATTGATGCTGGCATTCCAAATATTTGCTCCCCATGAATGCTCAGAGTGTGAATTCCATCTATAGTGCACCTTAATTTCTATGAAAAACTGCATTTTATTGTTTCTCCATTCTCAAATCTACATCTTTACTAGATGGGAAATTGCATGAATATCTCCTCACACTGGTCTTTTCAATTTACAAGAATAGTATTTACAATTCAAAAGAATAGCAGGAAATGTCTAATAGACTTAGCACTTGGTCTCTAGGAAACGAGAAATACCATGCTAATCACTGAAGGCTGCACCTTAACTATATTAAAAGTGTTTAAGCAAGCATGAGAAAGTTTGTACTTTTCTGTGGGCAGTAGAACTCTGAACGGAGAAAATAAAGATATTAAAAGAAAAATAGTTCCGTAATCATTAACCTTATCAGTTAAAAACATACAAGCAAATCGTATTCTTCTGTTGTGGACTTAAAAAGAAAGATCAGTAGGTTTAATTTGCACAGGAATTCTGAAAATTGTCTTTGACATCTTGTTTTCCATATTAAATATTTAGTTTACAAGTAAAATACCAAAAAATATTAAACTTCATCCCTGCAAATCCTAGTAAAATTAATCTTCTGCATTATAAGTATTCAGAGAAATTGTAGTCCACTGTTGTATTTTTTTTTTTTTTTTAATAAAAACAGGAACTTTGATTTGCAGCACGGAGATTCTGAAAATTATTTTACAAATCTGAAAACTGTCTAAAATATTTTTTAAAAGGTTTTCATATCAAATATATAGTTTACAAGTAAAATAGCAAAGAACGTTAAACTTCAGCCCAACAAATCCAAGTAAAAACTAAAAGACAGATCAGATGCTGTCATTTTCATGTTTTTTTTACCAATACTAATGTGTGTTTGACCAACTTAATCCTGGAAATGTACCTCTGCAGTCTTATTTTCTTCTACTTGCCCTTAATGTCACATACATAGCAGCAGCATTAGACTTCCATAGATGTAATGGATTAGTATAAGCAGAAAATGTAATCCTCATTCTCAATGAGAAATAAAAACATTCTCTATTTACTTGCTTTGGCAAGTAAAAATAAATAAATAAAAAAAATCATTACCAAGACAAAAAAATTCACTATTGAACACATGCACAGAGAAGCCCCACCTAACAACACAGGCACACCATCTTTACAGACCCAGGCTACTTGATCAGCAACTTCCCAGGTAAAATTATGCACAGAATTGTAAAATATGCAAAACTACTGAGATAACTTGCATTAAAAGTAAAATATTCAACACTAAAGATAAAAAATTGACAACCACAATCATCATTATCTCTTTTGAAAGTTTTCCAGAAAAAAATTCCAAAGTATGGACAATGCATTTGATACTCATATTACAGACACTGATAACACAGGCATGATCAGTATATTTGATGGTTCTACAGACCAAAACTACGTCTTCCACACTTCACAGACTATTGGTTGTATGAAGTAAAATATGTGTAAGAAGAGCACTTTAGGCTACTTTCACAAGAATCTACTGATGTTGATATGTTCAGGTACACTCTTCAAGTTTCTAAAAGCGAAATACAGACCACACTGTTGCCTTCAGTAGTCTCTATCTGACACTTGAAGTTTCAAGCTTCTTCATAGCTCTTCTTTAAAGTGCACTAGGTATGCAGGGGAGAAATGTTGATGGAATTGGCAATTCCAAGCCATAGCCCACATGTAAGGATGGCAGTTCTGCCCCTTAGTAGCCATCTCGCCTTGCTCAGATGGCAAGTGACTGTTAAGAAGCCCTTTGGGATTTCTAAAGGTTTGACCTATTCTCTTCATTTCCAACACATGTGCAAAAGATTTTTAAAACTTCTGTAGGTGAAATTTTTGTTTGGTTTTAGCATTGCCATATCAGCTCCTTTCCTTCATGGTGAGTCAGTATGGCTCAGCAGCATAATTAATCATAGCAACCTGTGGGAGCAGCAAAGAGGGAAAGGACTTCTGATGAGAACATATAGGACTGACATGGGCTACAAATAGCCAAATAAGTGGAAGAACAGCTCTCTTGCAAACAGTCCACATTACAACTATTTTCCTGTCAGGGGTGGAAAAAGTAGCAGATGTCGTATGGAAAGAGATTAAGACTGTAGGACAGACATAGTGTGGTGGGTTGGCCCTGGCTGGATGCC